>NW_027010072.1:0-35746 GCF_036934945.1 Oncorhynchus masou masou
ACTCCCTCACAGAGACCCATTGGAAGGGAGGATTACACTAACTCCCTCACAGAGACCCATTGGAAGGGAGGATTACACTAACTCCCTCACAGAGACCCATTGGAAGGGAGGATTACACCCTAACTCCCTCACAGAGACCCATTGGAAGGGAGGATTACACTAACTCCCTCACAGAGACCCATTGGAAGGGAGGATTACACTAACTCCCTCACAGAGACCCATTGGAAGGGAGGATTACACTAACTCCCTCACAGAGACCCATTGGAAGGAGGATTACATTAACTCCCTCACAGAGACCCATTGGAAGGGAGGATTACACTAACTCCCTCACAGAGACCCATTGGAAGGGAGGATTACACTAACTCCCTCACAGAGACCCATTGGAAGGGAGGATTACACTAACTCCCTCACAGAGACCCATTGGAAGGGAGGATTACACTAACTCCCTCACAGAGACCCATTGAAGGGAGGATTAAAGGGAGGATTAAAATTAAAAGTGTTATTAGTGAGTCTGTTGATCTAGATTTTACAGTAAAATGTGTGAGTCTGTTGATCTAGATTTTACAGTAAAATGTGTGAGTCTGTTGATCTAGATTTTACAGTAAAATGTGTGAGTCAGTTGATCTAGATTTTACAGTAAAATGTGTGAGTCTGTTGATCTAGATTTTACTGTAAAATGTGTGTCTGGTGATCAAGGTTTTTGTTGATTTTCGTTTGAACCCTTTAATGTGCATCTGTGTGGTGCTTCCTAGGGAGACAGCCAGTTGGGTTCTGTCCCTACTCTCGAACACATCCTCTCAGTCCCAAAGGCTGAATCCTAACCCTAAAACTCATTAGCTGGAGTCACCAGATAAACACACTGAGTCCACGCCAAGCGTCGTGGGTTCGATTCCCGCTGGGGCCACCCATATGTAAAAGTAGTGGCCCCAGCCGACTTGTAAGTCGCTTTGGACAAAAGCGTCTGCTAAATGGGATATATATATATATATTTATCCACTCACTAACTCACTCCTGGCCTGTCTGCTGCCAGGTACTGCTGGCCTGTCTGCTGCCAGGTACTGCTGGCCTGTCTGCTGCCAGGTACTGCTGGCCTGTTCTGGAGCATCCTGTTCTTCTGGGTGGGTGTATTTGAGGTGAAGAGAGATTTATGTGAACAGGGGCCTCTCTCCTTGTGTTCTTGTCTCTCTGCATACACACATCCTGACAGATGAAAACCTCATTAGGCACACTCACGCTACTCAGCCAGTGCTTTTTGCTGAACCACTTCCAGACAGAATTTGATCTATTCTGGACCAGCCACTCCTAAATAGTACCCGGGCCAGTAGGGGTGAAACACCTTCACACTAACGAGATGGCAACCAGCACAGGTGTAACACATACTGACTAACGAGGTGACGCAGATCGGTGCACCCTACGTGCTAACAAGCTATTCAAAACATAAATGGAAAAACCAAAACCTGTAACATTATTGATGTGTATATGAATGTGTATGGTGCATATTGATGTATATAGTAACGTATATATAGTGATGTGTATATAGTGATGTGTATGTAGTGATGTGTATATAGGGATGTGTATATAGTGATGTGTATATAGGGATATATATATAGTGACGTGTATATAGTGATGTGTATATAGTGATGTATATAGTGATGTATATATAGGGATGTGTATATATAGTGATGTGTATATAGTGGTGTGTATATAGGGATGTGTATATAGTGATGTATATATAGGGATGTGTATATATAGTGATGCGTTATATGTGATATAGTGATGTGTATATAGTGATGTGTATATAGTGATGTGTATATAGTGATGTATATATAGTGATGTGTATATAGTGATAACGTATATATAGTGATGTGTATATATAGTGATGTGTATATAGGGATGTGTATATATAGTGATGTATATATAGGGATGTGTATATATAGTGATGTGTATATAGTGGTGTATATAGCGATGTGTATATAGTGATGTGTATATAGTGACGTGTATATAGTGATGTATATAGTGATGTATATATAGGGATGTGTATATAGTGATGTGTATATAGGGATGTGTATATAGTGATGTGTATATAGTGACGTGTATATAGTGACGTGTATATAGTGACGTGTATATAGTGACGTGTATATAGTGACGTGTATATAGTGACGTGTATATAGTAGCGTGTATATAGTGAAGTGTATATAGTGACGTGTATATAGTGACGTGTATATAGTGACGTGTATATAGTGACGTGTATATAGTGGTGTATATAGTGGTGTATATAGTGATGTGTATATATATACACACATGTGTATATGTGTATATGAATGTGTATATAGTGATGTGTATATAGTGACGTGTATATAGTGATGTATATATAGTGATGTGTATATAGTGATGTGTATATAGTGACGTGTATATAGTGACGTGTATATAGTGATGTATATATAGGGACGTGTATATAGTGACGTGTATATAGTGACGTGTATATAGTGACGTGTATATAGTGGCGTGTATATAGTGATGTGTATATAGTGACGTGTATATAGTGACGTGTATATAGTGACGTGTATATAGTGACGTGTATATAGTGACGTGTATATAGTGACGTGTATATAGTGACGTGTATATAGTGACGTGTATATAGTGACGTGTATATAGTGACGTGTATATAGTGACGTGTATATAGTGATGTATATAGTGATGTATATATAGTGATGTGTATATAGTAATGTGTATATAGTAATGTGTATATAGTGATGTGTATATAGTGATGTATATATAGTGATGTGTATATAGTGATGTGTATATAGTGATGTGTATATAGTGATGTGTATATAGTGATGTGTATATAGTAATGTGTATATAGTAATGTGTATATAGTGATGTGTATATAGTAATGTGTATATAGTGCGTGTATATAGTGACGTATATAGTGACGTGTATATAGTGACGTGTATATAGTGAGTGTATATAGTGACGTGTATATAGTGACGTGTATATAGTGACGTGTATATAGTGACGTGTATATAGTGATGTATATAGTGATGTATATAGTGATGTATATCATGATGTATATAGTGATGTATATCATGATGTATATAGTGATGTGTATATAGTGATGTGTATATAGTGGTGTATATAGTGATGTGTATATAGTGACGTGTATATAGTGATGTATATAGTGATGTATATAGTAGGGATGTGTATATATAGTGATGTATATATAGGGATGTGTATATAGTGATGTGTATATAGTGATGTGTATATAGTGGTGTATATAGTGATGTATATATAGTGACGTGTATATAGTGATGTGTATATAGTGATGTGTATATAGTGATGTGTATATAGTGACGTGTATATAGTGACGTGTATATAGTGACGTGTATATAGTGGTGTATATAGTGAAGTGTATATAGTGACGTGTATATAGTGACGTGTATATAGGGACTGTATATAGTGACGTGTATATAGTGAGTGTATATAGTGGTGTATATAGTGATGTGTATATATATACACACATGTGTATAGTGATGTATATGAATGATGTATATAGTGATGTGTATATAGTGACGTGTATATAGTGATGTATATAGTGATGTGTATATAGTGACGTGTATATAGTGATGTGTATATAGTGACGTGTATATAGTGACGTGTATATAGGGACGTGTATATAGTGACGTGTATATAGGGACGTGTATATAGTGACCTGTATATAGTGATGTGTATATGTATATGTGACGTGTATATAGTGACGTGTATATAGTGACGTGTATATAGTGACGTGTATATAGTGACGTGTATATAGTGACGTGTATATAGTGACGTGTATATAGTGATGTGTATATAGTGACGTGTATATAGTGACGTGTATATAGTGATGTGTATATAGTGACGTGTATATAGTGACGTGTATATAGTGACGTGTATATAGTGACGTGTATATAGTGACGTGTATATAGTGACGTGTATATAGTGATGTATATAGTGATGTATATATAGTGATGTGTATATAGTGATGTGTATATAGTAATGTGTATATAGTAATGTGTATATAGTAATGTGTATATAGTGATGTGTATAGTGATGTATATATAGTGATGTATATAGTGATGTATATATAGTGATGTGTATATAGTGATGTGTATATAGTGATGTGTATATAGTGATGTGTATATAGTAATGTGTATATAGTAATGTGTATATAGTAATGTGTATATAGTGGTGTATATAGTGAGCGTGTATATAGTGACGTGTATATAGTGACGTGTATATAGTGACGTGTATATAGTGACGTGTATATAGTGACGTGTATATAGTGACGTGTATATAGTGATGTATATAGTTATGTATATCATGATGTATATAGTGATGTATATCATGATGTATATAGTGATGTGTATATAGTGATGTGTATATAGTGATGTATATAGTGATGTATATAGTGATGTGTATATAGTGATGTATATAGTGATGTGTATATAGTTATGTATATAGTGATGTGTCTATAGTGATGTATATAGTGATGTATATAGTGATGTATATAGTGATGTGTATATAGTGATGTATATAGTGATGTATATATAGTGATGTGTATATAGTGATGTATATAGTGATGTATATATAGTGATGTATATCGTGATGTATATCATGATGTATATAGTGATGTGTATATAGTGATGTGTATATAGTGATGTATATAGTGATGTGTATATAGTGATGTGTATATAGTGATGTGTATATAGTGATGTGTATAGTGATGTGTATATAGTGATGTATATAATGATGTGTATATAGTTATGTATATAGTGATGTGTATATAGTGATGTGTATATAGTGATGTGTATATAGTGATGTATATCATGATGTCTATAGTGATGTCTATAGTGATGTGTATATAGTTATGTATATAGTGACGTGTATATAGTGACGTATATATAGTGACGTATATATAGTGATGTGTATATTATATAGTGATGTATATATAGTGATGTGTATATAGTGATGTGTACATGGATGTATACAGTGATGTGTATATTTGTGTATAGTGATGTGTATATTGATGTATTAGTGATGTGCATAGTGATGTATACAGTGATGTGTATAGCGAAAATAACGAGACCTTGGTCTCAGCATTGACTCTCTGTCTAAATAAAGACACCTTGGTCTCAGCATTGACTCCCTGTCTAAATAAAGACACCTTGGTCTCAGCATTGACTCCCTGTTAAAATAAATAGACCTTGGTCTCAAATCAAATCAAATTTTATTTGCATTGACTCCCTGTCTAAATAAAGACACCTTGGTCTCAGCACTGACTGTCTAAATAAAGACACCTTGGTCTCAGCATTGACTCCCTGTTTAAATAAAGACACCTTGGTCTCAGCACCGACTGTCTAAATAAAGACACCTTGGTCTCAGCATTGACTCCCTGTTTAAATAAAGACACCTTGGTCTCAGCATTGACTCCCTGTTAAAGGTTCAATAAAATAGATAGGTGTTGATTGTCACCCCGGTGCTTTCATCACGCAGGGCTGGACATGGGGTGAAAGGTTAGAGGGGATGCTAAGTGCTGACACTGGGCCACGGGGAGCAAGGGTAAGGGGTAGAGGGGTGGGGTGGGGTGGAAGACAAGAATGGGACGACGAGTGAGAAGGGAGGAGTTTAACAATAGCGCCCTCATGATGACATCACAGGGGTCGTGAGTGTGTACTTAGACATGACACATCACACCCTGGCAGGAAATGCATAGGGGAAAGAGATCAGGACTCTGGTTTTTGTCAGGGTGCAAAGGGTAGACTTCAGATACATTCTCTCTGTGTTTCCCATGTCGGGCTGGGTGGGCTCCTTTCATGCCTTATGAAATAGGTAGGCTTATGCCTCTAGGAGTTATTGGTAACAATGTATGCCATTAGAAGGTTGATGGATCATGGGGAAGGTGATGTCATCATTCACCATGAGATAGACTGCCTGGTCTATGTGCTGATGAGATCAACAGGGCTGGACTTAAGATAGGAGGCTCCTCCTTGTGCATTAAACAAGAGACATTTTGAAGTGTGTAACTTGGAAATGTAGTAAACTTGTTTTAAATGGTCCTTTCCCAAGGACAGGCAGTCCAGCTGCATCCTGCAATTGAGCTATCTCAGCCCAGAGCAGAACTCATCAGTCTAGCTATCCCAGCCCAAGCAGAGCTCAGCGGTCGAGCTATCCCAGCCCAGAGCTCAGCTGTCGAGCTATCCCAGCCCAGAGCTCAGCCGTCGAGCTATCCCAGCCCAGAGCTCAGCCGTCCAGCTATCCCAGCCCAGAGCAGAGCTCAGCCGTCCAGCTATCCCAGCCCAGAGCAGAGCTCAGCCCTCGAGCTATCCCAGCCAGAGCTCAGCCGGTCGAGCTATCCCAGCCCAGAGCAGAGCTCAGCCGTCCAGCTATCCCAGCCAGAGCTCAGCCGTCGAGCTATCCCAGCCCAAGCAGAGCTCAGCTGTCGAGCTATCCCAGCCCAGGCAGAGCTCAGCCGTCCAGCTATCCCAGCCCAGAGCAGAGCTCAGCCGTCCAGCTATCCCAGCCCAGAGCTCAGCCGTCCAGCTATCCCAGCCCAGAGCAGAGCTCAGTAGTCTAGTTATCCCAGCCCAGAGCTCAACCGTCCAGCTATCCCAGCCCAGAGCTCAACCGTCCAGCTATCCCAGCCCAGAGCTCAACCGTCCAGCTATCCCAGCCCAGAGCTCAACCGTCCAGCTATCCCAGCCCAAGCAGAGCTCAGAATGCCTATTGTGTCTGGTTGTGTCCCATTGCTGCTACTGTTATTACTTACTACTAGGCTATAAGACATATCCTGCTGCATAAAGTACTGTAAACCATATGCTAGCGTCTCACCCTTTACGAGCGAAATAAGCCATTATTGTTTGTTTTTAATTTGCAGCATTAGAGGACCGCTGTAAACACAATACAAAACCTACGCGACATAAAAAGTGCTCACTGCTCGTAAAGATGTAACAAAGACGCTCCCGGTTCATGCAATCACTTTGAAATGAAACAACGTTTCGGAGCAGCTACAATGCCTCGAAATACTTTGTTTAGACTTTTATCTTACCTTTACGAAGAAAGAATCCATTTAAAATAAATTATCCTCCACAAAACTCTTCTAATCTTAGATTCCAGGTACCACAGTAGCGCTGAGGCGGAATATGTAATTCCAGATGACTTCCACTCCCGAGCTGACGTCAAGATGAGAGAAGTTCCATCCGCACTCTTTCTTCTCAAAACGGGAATCCAGACCAGGTAAACCACGAATTCCTATTAACGTCCCAGTAAAAAAAGCAGTTGTTAACTGGATTTAAAAGACGTCAAAACAAACCAACAGCCTGTCCGTCTGGGATAGGGCGCAGCCGCGTCCCGTGTATACCGTGTCTGTGTATTCTAACCGGTATGAATGAGGACGGCGTATTGAGCTCTGTCATTGGAGGCGGAGCTTGAAGCGGTAGACCCCATGGAGCACGCCCTTATTGGAACAATGTAACAGCACTATCTGCTGATGATGAATTTGTTATCATCATTTTAATTTATATTATTAGTAGTTTAGTAGGTTGTAGTTATATACAGTAGTAGTTCTTATGTTATCAATCACATCACACTAAGATACATGTAAAAAAATAAGAAAAGGGTACTGATTGCTGAAGCATATGTTATCCAGGGTCAGGGTTATCCAGGGTCAGGGTTATCCAGGGTCAGGGTTATCCAGGGTCAGGGTTATCCAGGGTCAGGGTTATCCAGGGTCAGGGTTATCCAGGGTCAGGGTTATCCAGGGTCAGGGTTATCCAGGGTCAGGGTTATCCAGGATCAGGGCTATCCAGGGTCAGGGTTATCCAGGGTCAGGGTTATCCAGGGTCAGGGTTATCCAGGGTCAGGGCTATCCAGGGTCAGGGCTATCCAGGGTCAGGGTTATCCAGGGTCAGGGTTATCCAGGGTCAGGGTTATCCAGGGTCAGGGTTATCCAGGGTCAGGGCTATCCAGGGTCAGGGTTATCCAGGGTCAGGGTTATCCAGGGTCAGGGTTATCCAGGGTCAGGGTTATCCAGGGTCAGGGTTATCCAGGGTCAGGGTTATCCAGGGTCAGGGCTATCCAGGGTCAGGGTTATCCAGGGTCAGGGTTATCCAGGGTCAGGGTTATCCAGGGTCAGGGTTATCCAGGGTCAGGGTTATCCAGGGTCAGGGTTATCCAGGGTCAGGGTTATCCAGGGTCAGGGTTATCCAGGGTCAGGGTTATCCAGGGTCAGGGTTATCCAGGGTCAGGGTTATCCAGGGTCAGGGTTATCCAGGGTCAGGGTTATCCAGGGTCAGGGTTATCCAGGGTCAGGGTTATCCAGGGTCAGGGTTATCCAGGGTCAGGGTTATCCAGGGTCAGGGTTATCCAGGGTCAGGGTTATCCAGGGTCAGGTTTATCCAGGGTCAGGGTTATCCAGGGTCAGGGCTATCCAGGGTCAGGGCTATCCAGGGTCAGGGCTATCCAGGGTCAGGGCTATCCAGGGTCAGGGTTATCCAGGGTCAGGGCTATCCAGGGTCAGGGCTATCCAGGGTCAGGTTATCCAGGGTCAGGGTTATCCAGGGTCAGGGCTATCCAGGGTCAGGGCTATCCAGGGTCAGGGCTATCCAGGGTCAGGGTTATCCAGGGTCAGGGTTATCCAGGGTCAGGGCTATCCAGGGTCAGGGCTATCCAGGGTCAGGGCTATCCAGGGTCAGGGTTATCCAGGGTCAGGGTTATCCAGGGTCAGGGTTATCCAGGGTCAGGGCTATCCAGGGTCAGGGCTATCCAGGGTCAGGGTTATCCAGGGTCAGGGTTATCCAGGGTCAGGGTTATCCAGGGTCAGGGTTATCCAGGGTCAGGGTTATCCAGGGTCAGGGTTATCCAGGGTCAGGGTTATCCAGGGTCAGGGTTATCCAGGGTCAGGGCTATCCAGGGTCAGGGCTTATCCAGGGTCAGGGTTATCCAGGGTCAGGGTTATCCAGGGTCAGGGTTATCCAGGGTCAGGGCTATCCAGGGTCAGGGCTATCCAGGGTCAGGGTTATCCAGGGTCAGGGTTATCCAGGGTCAGGGTTATCCAGGGTCAGGGTTATCCAGGGTCAGGGTTATCCAGGGTCAGGGTTATTCAAGGTCAGGGTTATCCAGGGTCAGAGTTATTCAGGTCAGGGTTATCCAGGGTCAGGGTTATCCAGGGTCAGGGTTATCCAGGGTCAGGGTTATCCAGGGTCAGGGTTATCCAGGGTCAGGGTTATCCAGGGTCAGGGTTATCCAGGGTCAGGGTTATCCAGGGTCAGGGTTATCCAGGGTCAGGGTTATCCAGGGTCAGGGTTATCCAGGGTCAGGGTTATCCAGGGTCAGGGTTATCCAGGGTCAGGGCTATCCAGGGTCAGGGTTATCCAGGGTCAGGGTTATCCAGGGTCAGGGTTATCCAGGGTCAGGGTTATCCAGGGTCAGGGTTATCCAGGGTCAGGGTTATCCAGGGTCAGGGTTATCCAGGGTCAGGGTTATCCAGGGTCAGGGTTATCCAGGGTCAGGGCTATCCAGGGTCAGGGTTATCCAGGGTCAGGGTTATCCAGGGTCAGGGTTATCCAGGGTCAGGGTTATCCAGGGTCAGGGTTATCCAGGGTCAGGGTTATCCAGGGTCAGGGTTATCCAGGGTCAGGGTTATCCAGGGTCAGGGTTATCCAGGGTCAGGGTTATCCAGGGTCAGGGTTATCCAGGGTCAGGGTTATCCAGGGTCAGGGCTATCCAGGGTCAGGGCTATCCAGGGTCAGGGTTATCCAGGGTCAGGGTTATCCAGGGTCAGGGTTATCCAGGGTCAGGGTTATCCAGGGTCAGGGCTATCCAGGGTCAGGGTTATCCAGGGTCAGGGTTATCCAGGGTCAGGGTTATCCAGGGTCAGGGTTATCCAGGGTCAGGGTTATCCAGGGTCAGGGTTATCCAGGTCAGGGTTATCCAGGGTCAGGGTTATCCAGGGTCAGGGTTATCCAGGGTCAGGGTTATCCAGGGTCAGGGTTATCCAGGGTCAGGGTTATCCAGGGTCAGGGTTATCCAGGGTCAGGGTTATCCAGGGTCAGGGTTATCCAGGGTCAGGGTTATCCAGGGTCAGGGCTATCCAGGGTCAGGGTTATCCAGGGTCAGGGTTATCCAGGGTCAGGGTTATCCAGGGTCAGGGCTATCCAGGGTCAGGGCTATCCAGGGTCAGGGTTATCCAGGGTCAGGGTTATCCAGGGTCAGGGTTATCCAGGGTCAGGGTTATCCAAGGTCAGGGTTATCCAGGGTCAGGTTATCCAGGGTCAGGGTTATTCAATCAGGCGTTATCCAGGGTCAGAGTTATTCAGTCAGGGTTATTCAATCAGGGTTATCCAGGGTCAGGGTTACTCCAGGTCAGCAGTTATTTAATCAGGGTTATTCAATCAGGGTTATCCAGGGTCAGGGTTATCCAAGGTCAGAGTTATCCAGGGTCAGAGTTATCAGGGGTCAGAGTTATCCAGGGTCAGGGTTATCCAGGGTCAGAGTTATTCAGTCAGGGTTATCCAGGGTCAGGGTTATTCAATCAGGGTTATCCAGGGTCAGGGTTATCCAGGGGCAGGGTTATCCAGGGTCAGGTTTATCCAGGGTCAGGGTTATCAGGGTCAGGGCTATCAGGGTCAGGGCTATCCAGGGTCAGGGCTATCCAGGGTCAGGGCTATCCAGGTCCAGGGTTATCAGGGTCAGGGCTATCCAGGGTCAGGGCTATCCAGGGTCATGGTTATCCAGGGTCAGGGTTATCCAGGGTCAGGGCTATCCAGGGTCAGGGCTATCCAGGGTCAGGGCTATCCAGAGCGGGTACATCAGGAGCCAAAGGGTAATCAGAGGTGGCAACAGTTAGATATCAGGGTCAGGCTAACCAAGTCAGAAGAGTTCATCCAGTGCCAGGGTTATCAAGTCAGAAGACATCAGGTCTAGGTATCAGTCAGGGTTCATCAGGGTCAGGGCTATCCAGGGTCAGGGCTATCCAGGGTCAGGGTTATCCAGGTCAGGGCTATCCAGGGTCAGGGCTATCCAGGGTCAGGGCTATCCAGGGTCAGGGTTATCCAGGGTCAGGGTTATCCAGGGTCAGGGTTATCCAGGGTCAGGGCTATCCAGGGTCAGGGCTATCCAGGGTCAGGGTTATCCAGGGTCAGGGTTATCCAGGGTCAGGGTTATCCAGGGTCAGGGCTATCCAGGGGTCAGGGCTATCCAGGGTCAGGGTTATCCAGGGTCAGGGGTTATCCAGGTCAGGGTTATCCAGGGTCAGGGTTATCCAGAGGTCAGGGTTATCCAGGGTCAGGTTATTCAATCAGGGTTATCAAGGGTCAGAGCGGCTCAGTCAGGGTTATTCAATCAGGGTTATCCAGGGTCAGGGTTGGTCCAGGTCAGGTTATCCAGGGTCAGGGTTATCCAGGTCAGGGTCATCCAGGGTCAGGGCTATCCAGGGTCAGGGTTATCCAGGGTCAGGTTGGTCCACGGTCAGGCTATCCAGGGTCAGGGCCATCCAGGGTCAGGGTTATCCAGGGTCAGGGTTATCCAGGGTCAGGGCTATCCAGGGTCAGGGCTATCCAGGGTCAGGGTTATCCAGGGTCAGGGTTATCCAGGGTCAGGGTTATCCAAGGTCAGGGTTATCCAGGGTCAGGGTTATCCAGGGTCAGGGTTATCCAGGGTCAGGGTTATTCAATCAGGGTTATCCAGGGTCAGAGTTATTCAGTCAGGGTTATTCAATCAGGGTTATCCAGGGTCAGGGTTATCCAAGGTCAGAGTTATTTAATCAGGGTTATTCAATCAGGGTTATCCAGGGTCAGGGTTATCCAAGGTCAGAGTTATCCAGGGTCAGAGTTATCAGGGGTCAGAGTTATCCAGGGTCAGGGTTATCCAGGGTCGGAGTTATTCAGTCAGGGTTATCCAGGGTCAGGGTTATTCAATCAGGGTTATCCAGGGTCAGGGTTATCCAGGGTCAGGGTTATCCAAGGTCAGAGTTATCCAGGGCTCAGAGTTATCAGGGGTCAGAGTTATCCAGGGTCAGAGTTATCAGGGGTCAGAGTTATCCAGGGTCAGGGTTATCCAGGGTCAAAGTTATTCAGTCAGGCTTATCCAGTGTCAATGTTATTCAGTCAGGGTTATCCAGTCAAGGTGTTTGTGATAATCTCCCCTTTCCACAGTGGGGTCACATTCGTTGTAGCCCAAATGGTTTGGATAATACAAGTTGCACATCGACGGTACTGATTTCAGACGGGTCTCAAGGGGCTTGTGGGGTCGTAGAGCAAAACGAAGACTCACCATCGTGTTCGTGAGAGTCTCCCCTTTTAATAGTTTGTAGGCCAAACCGTGCGTGACGCTACAGACAATTTTGTGGGAAGAGCGATTTTCAGGGTGTCTCCTGGTCTGACAAACAGCGCTGTAGCTCAGCCACCTTCCACTGCAGATGTGGAAGTGTGACATCGGTGGATGCAGTGGATTGATAGCTTTAACTAACAAATGATAATGTGGATGGTTTATTATTATGTTACTTAGATTGACGCACGGGTGGGTCAATAGACTCTTATAGGATTAATTGCTTAGGCCAAGTTCCTCACTGCAGCCTCCCCCATCAGCAAAGTGTTTAACTCGTGCATAGGCCAAGTTCCTCACTGCAGCCTCACCATCACAAACTGTTTCAATTGCATAGGCCAAGTTCCCCATCATGTCTGTGCTTATCCACACCTCGACCAGACTCTGGAGGCTCCAGCACATCAGTTCAGTAATCTGTATGGATTCATAGGGCATCGTACTAATGTCTCTCATCTCTGTGACCCAGACTCCTGGGTCTATGTGGGCCTCTGCCTTACCATTACGCTGCAGCTCATACACCGCGATTGGTTCACTGGGATACAATCAGTAGCGAAGACGATAAAAAGGAAAATGAAACTATGATATCTTGGTGGTCAGCGCAGTATTGGTGGTTTTGATATTACTTTTGGATAAGAAATATAAACAAAAAGGAAATAATGAATATCAGGAAAAGGCTTAGTGTAGTTTCAGTCAAGTCTGAGCAGCAGCAGTTTGATCAAGCTGTTACCAGACGCCAAGTACATGTTAACCAGACTTAATCTGCTATCCTCACGTTAACCAGGTTTGCAATGTTATCCTCACGTTAACCAGGTTTAATCTGCTATCCTCACGTTAACCAGGTTTTAAAATGTTATCCTCACGCAACTGTGGTTTGACCCGCTGTCCTCAATAACCAGGTTTAATCTGCTATCCCTAATGCTAACCAGGTTTAATCTGCTATCCTCACGTTAACCAGGTTTAAAATGTTATCCTCCGTTAACCAGGTTTAATCTGCTATCCTCCCGTTAACCAGGTTTAAAATGCTATCCTCACGTTAACCAGGTTTAATCTGCTATCCTCCGTTAACCGGATTTAATCTGCTATCCTCCCGTTAACCAGGTTTTAATCTGCTATCCTCACGTTAACCAGGTTTAATCTGCTATCCTCACGTTAACCAGGTTTAATCTGCTATCCTCACGTTAACCAGGTTTAATCTGCTATCCTCACGTTAACCAGGTTTAATCTGCTATCCTCCCACGTTAACCAGGTTTAATCTGCTATCCTCACGTTAACCAGGTTTAATATGCTATCCTCGCATTAACCAGGTTTAATCTGCTATCCTCATGTTAACCAGATTTAATCTGTTATCCTCACGTTAACCAGGTTTAATCTGTTATCCTCACGTTAACCAGGTTTAATATGCTATCCTCACGTTAACCAGGTTTAATCCATATTCCTAATTAACCAGGTTTTAATCTTGTTAACGTTCCAGGTTTAATCTGCTATCCTCACGTTAACCAGGTTTAATCTGCTATTAACGTAAACCCAGGTTTAATCTGCTATCCTCACGCTAACCAGGTTTAAATGTTATCCTCACGTTAACCAGGTTTAATCTGTTATCCTCACGTTAACCAGGTTTAATCTGCTATCCTCACGTTAACCGGTTTAATCTGCTATCCCTCACGTTAACCAGACTTAATCTTCTATCCTCACGTTAACCAGGTTTAATCTGCTATCCTCGTTAACCAGGTTTAATCTGCTATCCTCACGTTAACCAGGTTTAATCTGCTATCCTCACGTTAACCAGGTTTAAAATGTTATCCTCAGGTTAACCAGGTTTAATCTGCTATCCTCGTTAACCAGGTTTAATATGCTATCCTCACGTTAACCAGGTTTAATCTGCTATCCTCACATTAACCAGGTTTAATCTGCTATCCTCACATTAACCAGGTTTAATCTGTTAACCTCACGCTAACCAGGTTTAATCTCTGGTTATCCTCAGGGTAGCATGTTTACTGGTGGTTTGAAGATATCCTCTAGTGGTGTGTGGGGGCTGTGCTTTGGCAAAGTGGGTGTGGGTTATATCCCGCTGTTTTGGCTTCCAGGTATCGCGTGGACGGGCCACAGTGTCTCCTGACTCCCTCCTGTCTCAGCCTCCAGTATTTATGCTGCAGTAGTTTACCTGTCGGGGGCTAGGTTCAGTCTATTATATGTGGAGTACTTCTCCTGTCTTATCCGGTGTCCTGTGTGAATGTAAGTGTGCTCCCTCTAATTCTCTCTCTCTCCCTCTCCCTCCTCCTTCTGAAGGACCTGAGCCCTGGGACCTTGTCTCAGGACCACCTGGCCTGATGACTCCTTGCTGTCCCCAGTCCACCTGGTTCTGCTGCTGCTCCAGTTTCAACTGTTCTGCCTGTGGCTATGGAATCCTGACCTGTTCACCGGACGTGCTACCCTGTCCCGGACCTGCAGTTTTCGACTCTCTCTCTACCGCATCTGCTGTTTCTAACTCTGAATGATCGGCTATGAAAAGCCAACTGATATTTACTCATGAGGTGCTGACCTTTGCATCCTCTAAAACAACTGTGATTATTATTATTTGACCCTGCTGGTCATCTATGAACGTTTGAACATCTTGGCAAAGTACTGTTATAATGTCAACCCGGCACAGCCAGAAGAGGACTGGCCACCCTCAGTGTCACGATCGTTTGTAGAAACAGACCAAGGCGCAGCGTACATAGAGTTCAGCATGTTTAATCAAATGAAAATCACAAAAACAATAATCCAATACCTGACGCTCAAGCAGATGCTCACAGGCAACTACACAGAACACAATATCCCACAAACACAGCTGGGAACAAACACTACTTAAATATGATCCACAATTAGAGACAACGAAAACCAACTGCCTCTAATTGGGAATCATACAAATCACCGACATAGAAACATGAAAACTTGAACACCCACATAGAAATGATAAACTAGACTAACCCCCAGTCACACCCTGACCGACTCCGCGTAGAAAGTAAGGACTCTCTATGGTCAGGACGTGACACTCAGAGCCTGGTTCCTCTCTAGGTTTCTTCCTAGGTTCTTGCCTTTCCAGGGAGTTTTCCTTAGACACCGTGCTTCTACACCTGCATTGCTTGCTGTTGGGGGTTTTAGGCTGGGTTTCTGTACAGCACTTTGTGACATTGGCTGATGTAAAAAGGGCTTTATAAATACATTTGATTGATTGAGTGACGTTAATCAGGTGTCATGACGTTGGCCTGTTGGGGGAGGTTTATGACCCCCATAAATACCTTTCCCCTTCTCTCTCTCTACTCTATAGAGTTGACTTGTAACATAGAGAGTTTGTTAACATCGAAAAGGTGGAAATGGAACCATACTTTGATTATCCAACCAGCTGAAAATATGCATTGGTACTTAATGAATATGATCTCAGATCAGCTGATGTCCGAGACATTACTACTAATGACAGGATGACATGTATCTTGGAAAGCCGACACTGTAACGGCAGATTTCCTCCTCTTCGTCCGAAGAGGAGTAAGGATCGGACCAAGATGCAGGGCGTGGTAGGTGTTCATGACTAATTTTAATGAGAAACGCCTGAACACTATGAAATACAAAACAATAAACGAATGAAATAAACCAAACCTGAAACAGTCCCGTGTGGCACAAACACAGACAAGGAAAACAAACACCCAGAAACCAACAGCAGAAACCTTCCAGGCTAACTAAGTGGTGATTCTCCTCAATCAGAGACTACTAATGACACCTGCCTCTGATTGAGAACCATACCTAGTCAAACAGGAAACCAAACATAGAAACACAAAAACATAGACTGCCCACCCCAACTCACGCCTGATCATACTGGGAATAAAGACAAAACAAAGGGGAAATAAAGGTCAGAATCGTGACAGACACATTCTTGGTGGGGGCTGTGTTTTGGTGGGTAAATATATCCTTCTGTTTGACCCTGTCCGAAGTGTCATCGGATACACAGTGTCTCCCTGACCCTCCTGTCTCAGCCTTCAGTATTTATGCTGCAGTAGCTTATGTCAATGGGTCAGTTTGTTAGATCTGGGAGTACTTCTCCTGTCCACTCCGGTGTCCTGTGTGAATCTATATGCTTCTTTAATTCTCTCCTTCTCCCTCGGAGGACCTGAGCTCTGCCTCAGGACTACCTGACATGATGACTCCCTGCTGTCCCCAGTCCACCTGGCCGTGAGTTTCAACTGAACCGCGGCCCTAGGACCATGCCCCAGGACTACCTGACATGATGACTCCTTGCTGTCCCCAGTCCACCTGGCCATGCTGCTGCTCCAGTTTCAACTGTTCTGTCTTATTATTCGACCATGCTGGTCATTTATGAACATTTGAACATCTTGGCCATGTTCTGTTATAATCTCCACCCAGCACAGCCAGAAGAGGACTGGCCACCCCACATAGCCTGGTTCCTCTCTAGGTTTCTTCCTAGGTTTTGGCTTTTCTAGGAAAGTTTTTCCTAGCCACCGTGCTTCTCCAGTTCCATTGCTTGCTGTTTGGGGATTTAGGCTGGGTTTCTGTACAGCACTTTTGAGATATCAGCTGATGCATCTAAGGGCTATATAAATACATTTGATTTTGATTTGATTCTCTATTCAGATTCACATGGAATTGTTGTAAAGTAATTTTAAAATGTTTAAATATGAAACTATTTGTAAAAAGATTAAATGTAATTTTAGCTTTTAAATGAGAGAACAGTTTGTCATAGAGAAAATAATTCATATTAATTACAGATAAATTATTTTATAGAATAGCATGTCATATTACTTATTCCGGCAAAGACACGACACAGGTTTAATATGTTGCTTCCCAAAAGCTTTTGAGTTCATTTCCTCCTGAATCCAAGAAGATACGGGAGACAAGTGTTTTAATCCTCTGAATCATTATGATACAGCAGTCAGTCTCACTGACCTGTCCTTCCCCTGGGGATCAGAAATAGAGATAAATCCTCATAAAATAAATCAAATAATAACTTGAATGACTTCCAGGTGGCTCTGACAGATTGTGCAACGTGGAGCAATGTGAATAAATGTCCTCTATTTGGAACACAATGATAGCTGGTAAGACGACCTGTGTGTCTACAGTGGGGATGAAGACGACCTGTGTGTCTACAGTGGGGATGAAGACGACCTGTGTGTCTACAGTGAGGATGAAGACGACCTGTGTGTCTACAGTGGGGATGAAGACGACCTGTGTGTCTACAGTGAGGATGAAGACGACCTGTGTGTCTACAGTGGGGATGAAGACGACCTGTGTGTCTACAGTGGGGATGAAGACGACCTGTGTGTCTACAGTGAGGATGAAGACGACCTGTGTGTCTACAGTGGGGATGAAGACGACCTGTGTGTCTACAGTGGGGATGAAGACGACCTGTGTGTCTACAGTGGGGATGAAGACGACCTGTGTGTCTACAGTGGGGATGAAGACGACCTGTGTGTCTACAGTGGGGATGAAGACGACCTGTGTGTCTACAGTGGGGATGAAGACGACCTGTGTGTCTACAGTGAGGATGAAGACGACCTGTGTGTCTACAGTGAGGATGAAGACCACCTGTGTGTCTACAGTGGGGATGAAGACGACCTGTGTGTCTACAGTGGGGATGAAGACGACCTGTGTGTCTACAGTGAGGATGAAGACGACCTGTGTGTCTACAGTGGGGATGAAGACGACCTGTGTGTCTACAGTGGGGATGAAGACGACCTGTGTGTCTACAGTGGGGATGAAGACGACCTGTGTGTCTACAGTGGGGATGAAGACGACCTGTGTGTCTACAGTGGGGATGAAGACGACCTGTGTGTCTACAGTGAGGATGAAGACGACCTGTGTGTCTACAGTGAGGATGAAGACGACCTGTGTGTCTACAGTGGGGATGAAGACGACCTGTGTGTCTACAGTGGGGATGAAGACGACCTGTGTGTCTACAGTGGGGATGAAGACGACCTGTGTGTCTACAGTGAGGATGAAGACGACCTGTGTGTCTACAGTGAGGATGAAGACGACCTGTGTGTCTACAGTGGGGATGAAGACGACCTGTGTGTCTACAGTGGGGATGAAGACGACCTGTGTGTCTACAGTGAGGATGAAGACGACCTGTGTGTCTACAGTGGGGATGAAGACGACCTGTGTGTCTACAGTGGGGATGAAGACGACCTGTGTGTCTACAGTGGGGATGAAGACGACCTGTGTGTCTACAGTGGGGATGAAGACGACCTGTGTGTCTACAGTGGGGATGAAGACGACCTGTGTGTCTACAGTGAGGATGAAGACGACCTGTGTGTCTACAGTGAGGATGAAGACGACCTGTGTGTCTACAGTGAGGATGTTGTTAGCTGTATCAGAACACAAAGTCGTAGGATAAGCTGCTTTTCTGTTATAAAATAATCAAGATGGAGTCAGGGAGAAGCCTCTTTCTCATTTGACAACCTGAGTTGACCTGCGCTATGAATTCAACCTCTTTATCTCCCTGCGTTCTTTTTCACTAAACAGTTTGTCTTGAATTTAGCAGAATACAATTAATCTGATAAAACCAGATGCCACCAGATCAGAAGAAAATATACAGACATTCCATATAGTCCTCCTACTATCCTACTTGACCCAGATGTTTCACATCCGGTGGTCAAAGTCTGAGAAATAGACTGTGATTTCAAATCAAATCAAATTGTATTAGTCACAGACACCGAATACAACAGGTGTAGCTTACAGTGAAATGCTTACTTAAGAGCACAACAGTGCAGTTTAAAAAAAGAGATAAAAGTAACAAGAAATTGAAGAGCAGCAGTAAAATAACAATAGCGAGACCATATACAGGGAGGTACCGGTACAGAGTCAATGTGCGGGGGGCACCGTTAGTTGAGGTAGTATGTACATGTAGGTAGAGTTATTAAAGTGACAATGAATAGATGACAACAGAGAGTACCCAAATCAAATCAAATCAAATTTATTTATATAGCCCTTCGTACATCAGCTGATATCTCAAAGTGCTGTACAGAAACCCAGCCTAAAACCCCAAACAGCAAGCAATGCAGGTGTAGATGCACGGTGGTTAGGAAAAACTCCCTAGAAAGGCCAAAACCTAGGAAGAAACCTAGAGAGGAACCAGGCTATGTGGGGTGGCCAGTCCTCTTCTGGCTGTGCCGGGTAGAGATTATAACAGAACATGGCCAAGATGTTCAAATGTTCATAAATGACCAGCATGGTCGAATAATAATAAGGTAGAACAGTTGAAACTGGAGCAGCAGCACGGCCAGGTGGACTGGGGACAGCAAGGAGTCATCATGTCAGGTAGTCCTGGGGCATGGTCCTAGGGCTCAGGTCCTCCGAGAGAGAGAAGGAGAGAATTAGAGAACGCACACTTAGATTCACACAGGACACCGAATTGGACAGGAGAAGTACTCCAGATATAACAAACTGACCCCAGCCCCCCGACACATAAACTACTGCAGCATAAATACTGGAGGCTGAGACAGGAGGGGTCAGGAGACACTGTGGCCCCACCCGAGGACACCCCGGACAGGGCCAAACAGGAAGGATATAACCCCACCCACTTTGCCAAAGCACAGCCCCCACACCACTAGAGGGATATCTTCAACCACCAACTTACCATCCTGAGACAAAGCTGAGTATAGCCCGCAAAGATCTCCGCCATGGCACAACCCAAGGGGGGTGCCAACCCAGACAGGATGACCACATCAGTGAATCAACCCACTCAGGTGACGCACCCCTCCAGGGACGGCATGAGAGAGCCCCAGTAAGCCAGTGACTCAGCCCCTGTAATAGGGTTAGAGGCAGAGAATCCCAGTGGAAAGAGGGGAACCGGCCAGGCAGAGACAGCAAGGGTGGTTCGTTGCTCCAGAGCCTTTCCGTTCACCTTCCCACTCCTGGGCCAGACTACACTCAATCATATGACCCACTGAAGAGATGAGTCTTCAGTAAAGACTTAAAGGTTGAGACCGAGTTTGCGTCTCTGACATGGGTAGGCAGACCGTTCCATAAAAATGGAGCTCTATAGGAGAAAGCCCTGCCTCCAGCTGTTTGCTTAGAAATTCTAGGGACAATTAGGAGGCCTGTGTCTTGTGACCGTAGCGTACGTGTAGGTATGTACGGCAGGACCAAATCAGAGAGATAGGTAGGAGCAAGCCCATGTAATGCTTTGTAGGTTAGCAGTAAAACCTTGAAATCAGCCCTTGCTTTGACAGGAAGCCAGTGTAGGGAGGCTAGCACTGGAGTAATATGATCAAATGTTTTTGGTTCTAGTCAGGATTCTAGCAGCCGTATTTAGCACTAACTGAAGTTTATTTAGTGCTTTATCCGGGTAGCCGGAAAGTAGAGCATTGCAGTAGTCTAACCTAGAAGTGATAAAAGCATGGATTAATTTTTCTGCATCATTTTTGGACAGAAAGTTTCTGATTTTTGCAATGTTACGTAGATGGAAAAAAGCTGTCCTTGAAATGGTCTTGATATGTTCTTCAAAAGAGAGATCAGGTCCAGAGTAACGCCGAGGTCCTTCACAGTTTTATTTGAGATGACTGTACAACCATTAAGATTAATTGTCAGATTCAACAGAAGATCTCTTTGTTTCTTGGGACCTAGAACAAGCATCTCTGTTTTGTCCGAGTTTAAAAGTAGAAAGTTTGCTGCCATCCACTTCCTTATGTCTGAAACACATGCTTCTAGCGAGGGCAATTTTGGGGCTTCACCATGTTTCATTGAAATGTACAGCTGTGTGTCATCCGCATAGCAGTGAAAGTTAACATTATGTTTTGAATAACATCCCCAAGAGGTAAAATATATAGTGAAAACAACAGTGGTCCTAAAACGGAACCTTGAGGAACACCGAAATTTACAGTTGATTTGTCAGAGGACAAACCATTCACAGAGACAAACTGATATCTTTCCGACAGATAAGATCTAAACCAGGCCAGAACTTGTCCGTGTAGACCAATTTGGGTTTCCAATCTCTCCAAAAGAACGTGGTGATCGATGGTATCAAAGCAGCACTAAGGTCCTGAAGACACGAGGACAGATGCAGAGCCTCGGTCGATGTCATCATTTACCCACCTTCACAAGTGCAGTCTCAGTGCTATGATGAGTCTAAACCAGACTGAAGCATTTCATACAATTGTTTGTCTTGGGAAGGCAGTGAGTTGCTGAGCAACAGCCTTTTCTAAGATTTTTTGAGAGGAATGGAAAGATTCGATATCCGATAGTTTTTTATATTTTCTGGGTCAAGGTTTGGCTTTTCAAGAGAGGCTTTATTACTGCCACTTTTAGTGAGTTTGGTACACATCCGGTGGATAGAGAGCCGTTTATTATGTTCAACATAGGAGGGCCAAGCACAGGAAGCAGCTCTTTCAGTAGTTTAGTTGGAATAGGGTCCAGTAAGCAGTTTGAAGGTTTAGAGGCCATGATTATTTTCATCATTGTGTCAAGAGATATAGTACTAAAACATTTGAGCGTCTCTCTTGATCCTAGGTCCACGCAGGTGTGCAGACTCAGGACAACTGAGCTTTGAAGGAATACGCAGATTTGCAGAGGAGTCTGTAATTTGCTTTCTAATAATCATAATTTTTCCTCAAAAGTTCATGGTTATCACTGCTAAAGTAGAAGTCATCCTCTCTTGGGGAATGCACTTTGGTCTGGCTTTGCGACAGTATCAGGAATTTTGGATTGTTCTTATTTTGCTCAATTAAGTTAGAAAAAATAGGATGATCATTTAACAGTAAGAGACTCTTCGGTACTGCACGGGTACTGTCTTTCAGCTGACGGAAGACTTCAGTTTGGTGTGGCGCCATTTCTGTTCCAATTTTCTGGAAGCTTGCTTCAGAGCTCAGTAAACCCTGTGTACCAGGAGCTAGTTTCTTATGAGAAATGTTTTTAGTTTTAGGGGTGCAACTGCATCTAGGGTATTGCGCAAGGTGTACCCATGGTGTAAGGTGGGGTGGGGGGAAGGGGCACTACAAATAGTCTGGGTAGCCATTTGACTAGATGTTCAGGAGTCTTATGGATTGGGGGTAGAAGGTGTTTAGAAGCCTCTTGGACCTAGACTTGGCGCTTCGGTACCACTTGCCGTGTGATAGCAGAGAGAACAGTCTATGACTAGGGTGGCTGGAGTCTTTGACAATTTTTAGGGCCTTCCTCTGACACTGCCTGGTATAGAGGACTTGAATGGCAGGAAGCTTGGCCCTAGTGATGTACTGGGCCGTTCGCACTCCCCTCTGTAGCGCCTTGCGGTCGGAGGCCGAGCATTTGCCATACCAGACAGTTATGCAACCAGTCAGGATGCTCTCGATGGTGCAGCTGTAGAACCTTTTGAGGATCTCAGGACCCATGCCAAATCTTTTCAGTCTCCTGAGGAGGATTAGGTTTTGTTGTGCCCTCTTCACGACTGTCTTGGTGTGCTTGGACCATGTTAGTTTGTTGGTGATGTGGACACCAAGGAACTTGAAGCTCTCAACCTGCTCCACTGTAGCCCCGTCGATGAGAATGGGGCGTGCTCGGTCCTCTTTTTCCTGTATTCCCCAATCATCTCCTTTGTCTTGATCACATTGAGGGAGAGGTTGTTGTCCTAGCCCAACATGGCTGAGCTGTAGTCAATGAATTACATTCTCACATAGGTGTTCCTTTTGTCCAGTTGGGAAAGGGCAGTATGGAGTGCACAGAGATTGCATCAGCTGTTGGGGCGGTATGCAAATAGGAGTGGGTCTAGGGTTTCTGGGATGATGGTGTTTATGTGAGCCATGACCAGCCTTTCAAAGCACTTCATGGCTACAGACTTGAGTGTTACGGGTCGTTAGTCGTTTAGGCAGGTTAGTGTTCTTGGGCACAGGCACTATGGTGGTCTGCTTGAAACATGTTGTTATTAAAGACTCGGACAGGGAGAGGTTGAAAATGTAAGTGAAGACACTTACCAGTTGGTCAGCGCATGCACGCAGTACACGTCCTGGTAATCCGTCTGGCCCTGCGGCCTTGTGAATGTTGATCTGTTTAAAGGTCTTACTCACATCGGCTGTGGAGAGCGTAATCACACAGTCTTCCAGAACAGCTGGAACAGCTCTCATGCATACTTCAGTGTTACTTGCCTCGAAGAGAGCATAGAAGTAGTTTAGCCTCGTCTGGTAGACTCGTGTCACTGGGTAGTTCTCGACTGTGCTTCCCTTTGTAGTCTGTAATGGTTTGCAAGCCCTGCCACATCCGATGAGCATCTGAGCCGTTGTAGTACGATTCGGGCATAGCCACCATTTCTTATAAGCTTACTCCTTGAAAGCGGCAGCTCTAGCCTTTAGCTCAGTGCTGATGCTACCTGTAATCTATGGCCTCTGGTTGGGGTATGCACGTACGGTCACAGTGGGGACGACATCATCAAATCAAATCAACTTTTATTTGTCTCATACACATGGTTAGCAGATGTTAATGCGAGTGTAGCAAAATGCTTGTGCTTCTAGTTCCGACAATGCAGTAATAACCAACCAAGTAATCTAACTAACAATTCCTAAACTACTGTCTTATACACACAAGTGTAGGGGGATAAATAATATGTACATAAAGATATATGAATGAGTGATGGTGCAGAGCAGCATAAGCAAGATACAGTAGATGGTATCGAGTACAGTATATACATATGAGAAGAGTATGTAAACAAAGTGGCATAGTTAAAGTGGCTAGTGATACATGTATTACATAAAGATGCAGTAGATGATATAGAGTACAGTATATGCGTATACATATGAGATGAATAATGTAGGGTATGTAAACATTATATTAGGTAGCATTGTTTAAAGTGGTTAGTGATATATTTTTACATCCTTTCCCATCAATTCCCATTATTGAAGTGGCTGGAGTTGAGTCAGTGTGTTGGCAGCAGCCACTCAATGTTAGTGGTGGCTGTTTAACAGTCTGATGGCCTTGAGATACAAGCTGTTTTTCAGTCTCTCGGTCCCAGCTTTGATGCCTGTACTGACCTCGCCTTCTGGATGATAGCGGGTGAACAGGCAGTGGCTCGGGTGGTTGTTGTCCTTGATATCTTTATGGCCTTCCTGTGACATCGGGTGGTGTAGGTGTCCTGGAGGGCAGGTAGTTTGCCCCCAGTGATGCGTTGTGCAGACCTCACTACCCTCTGGAGAACTATACGGTTGAGGGCGGAGCAGTTGCCGTACCAGGCGGTGATACAGCCCGCCAGGATGCTCTCGATTGTGCATCTGTAGAAGTTTGTGAGTGCTTTTTGGTGACAAGCCATTTCTTCAGCCTCCTGAGGTTGAAGAGGGGCTGCTGTACCTTCTTCACGATGCTGTCTGTGTGAGTGGACCAATTCAGTTTGTCTGTGATGTGTATGCGAGGAACTTAAAACTTACTAACCTCTCCACTACTGTTCCATCGATGTGGATGAGGGTGCTCCCTCTGCTGTTCTGAAGTCCACAGATATCTCTATGAATTTGTTGACGTTGAGTGTGAGGTTATTTTCCTGACACCACACTCCGTGGGCCCTCACCTCCTCCCTGTAGGCCGTCTCTGTCGTTGTTGGTAATCAAGCCTACCACTGTTGTGTCACTTATTGATAAAGCCAGTGACTGATGTGGTGTACTCCTCAATGCCATCGGAGGAATCCCAGAACATATTCCAGTCTGAGCTGCAAAACAGTCCTGTAGCATCTGCTTCCACTGACCACTTTTTTATTGATCTAGTCACTGGTGCTTACATGCTTTAATTTGAGCTTGTAAGCAGGAATCAGGAGGATAGAATTATGGTCAGGTAGGTATTTGAACCGTCAGGGTGGTATAGAAACTGTCAGGTAGGTATAGGAACTGTCAGGTATGTATATGAGCTTTTAGGTGGTATAGGAACTGTCAGGGAGGTACAGGAACTGTCAGGGAGGTATAGGAACTGTCAGGGAGGTATAGGAACTGTCAGGGAGGTATTTGAACCGTCAGGGTGGTATAGAAACTGTCTGTTAGGTAAAGGAACTATCGGGGAGGTATATGAACTATCAGGGAGGTATAGGAACTGTCAGGGAGGTATAGGAGCTGTTTGGTAGGTATGGGTACTGTCTGTTAGGTAAAGGAACTATCGGGGAGGTACAGGAACTGTCAGATAGGCATAGGAACTGTCAGGGAGGTACAGGAACTGTCAGGGAGGTATAGGAACTGTCAGGGAGGTACAGGAACTGTCAGGGAGGTACAGGAACTGTCAGGGAGGTACAGGAACTGTCAGGGAGGTATAGGAACTGTCAGGGAGGTACAGGAACTGTCAGGGAGGTACAGGAACTGTCAGGGAGGTACAGGAACTGTCAGGGAGGTATAGGAACTGTCAGGGAGGTACAGGAACTGTCAGGGAGGTACAGGAACTGTCAGGGAGGTACAGGAACTGTCAGGGAGGTACAGGAACTGTCAGGGAGGTACAGGAACTGTCAGGGAGGTACAGGAACTGTCAGGGAGGTATAGGAACTGTCAGGGAGGTACAGGAACTGTCAGGGAGGTACAGGAACTGTCAGGGAGGTACAGGAACTGTCAGGGAGGTACAGGAACTGTCAGGGAGGTATAGGAACTGTCAGGGAGGTACAGGAACTGTCAGGGAGGTACAGGAACTGTCAGGGAGGTACAGGAACAGTCAGGGAGGTATAGGAGCTGTCAGGGAGGTATTTGAACTGTCAGGGTGGTATAGAAACTGTCTGTTAGGTAAAGGAACTATCGGGAGGTATATGAACTATCAGGGAGGTATAGGAACTGTCAGGGAGGTATAGGAGCTGTTTGGTAGGTATGGGTACTGTCAGTTAGGTAAAGGAACTATCGGGGAGGTACAGGAACTGTCAGATAGGCATAGGAACTGTCAGGGAGGTACAGGAACTGTCAGGGAGGTATAGGAACTGTCAGGGAGGTACAGGAACTGTCAGGGAGGTATAGGAACTGTCAGGGAGGTATAGGAACTGTCAGGGAGGTACAGGAACTGTCAGGGAGGTATAGGAACTGTCAGGGAGGTACAGGAACTGTCAGGGAGGTATAGGAACTGTCAGGGAGGTATAGGAACTGTCAGGGAGGTACAGGAACTGTCAGGGAGGTACAGGAACTGTCAGGGAGGTATAGGAACTGTCAGGGAGGTACAGGAACTGTCAGGGAGGTATAGGAACTGTCAGGAGGTACAGGAACTGTCAGGGAGGTACAGGAACTGTCAGGGAGGTACAGGAACTGTCAGGGAGGTATAGGAACTGTCAGGAGGTACAGGAACTGTCGGGAGGTACAGGAACTGTCAGGGAGGTACAGGAACTGTCAGGGAGGTACAGGAACTGTCAGGGAGGTACAGGAACTGTCAGGGAGGTATAGGAACTGTCAGGGAGGTACAGGAACTGTCAGGGAGGTACAGGAACTGTCAGGGAGGTACAGGAACTGTCAGGGAGGTATAGGAGCTGTCAGGGAGGTATTTGAACCGTCAGGGTGGTATAGAAACTGTCTGTTGGGTAAAGGAACTATCGGGGAGGTATATGAACTCATCAGGAGAGGTATAGGAACTGTCAGGGAGGTATAGGAGCTGTTTGGCAGGTATGGGTACTGTCTGTTAGGTAAAGGAACTATCGGGAGGTACAGGAACTGTCAGATAGGCATAGGTACTGTCAGAAAGGTATAGGTACTGTCAGATAGCTATTGGAACTCTCAGATAGGTATAGGTACTGTCAGGGGAGGTAAAGAACTGGCAGGTAGGTATAGGTACTATCAGGTAGGTAAAGGAACTATAAGGCAGGTATATCAACTGTCAGATAGCTATGGAACTCTCAGATAGGTATAAGTACTGTCAGGGAGGTATATGAACTCTCAGGTAGGTATAGGAACTGTCAGATAGGTATAGGTACTGTCAGATAGGTATAGGGGCTGTTAGGTAGGTGTAGGTACAGTCAGGGAGGTTTAGGAACTATCAGGGAGGTATAAGAACTGTCAGATAGGTATAGGAGCTGTTAGGTAGGGGTAGGTACAGTCAGGGAGGTTTAGGAACTATCCAGGGAGGTATAAGAACTGTCAGATAGGTATAGGAGCTGTTAGGTAGGTGTAGGTACAGTCATGAGGTCTAGGAACTATCAGGAGGTATAAGAACTGTCAGATAGGTATAAGTACTGTCAGGGAGGAAAATTAACTTTCAGATGGGTATAGGAACTTTCAGATAGGTATAAGTACTGTCAGGGAGGTATATGAACTGTCAGGGAGGTATATGAACTGTCAGGGAGGTATATGAACTGTCAGGGAGGTATAGGAACTATCAGGGAGGCATAGGAACAGTCAGATAGGGTATAGGTACTGTC
Organism: Oncorhynchus masou masou; assembly: GCF_036934945.1. Classification (NCBI taxonomy): domain Eukaryota; kingdom Metazoa; phylum Chordata; class Actinopteri; order Salmoniformes; family Salmonidae; genus Oncorhynchus; species Oncorhynchus masou. The sequence goes on from NW_027010072.1 coordinate 27,656, forward strand.
AGGGGAGTGTATGGGAACTTTCAGATAGGTATAGGAACTGTCAGGTAGGTGTAGGTACAGTCAGGTAGGTATAGGGGCTGTTAGGTACAGTCAAGTAGGTATAGGGGCTGTTAGGTAGGTGTAGGTACAGTCAGGTAGGTGTAGGGGCTGTTAGGTAGGTGTAGGTACAGTCAGGTAGGTGTAGGGGCTGTTAGGTAGGTGTAGGTACAGTCAGGTAGGTGTAGGGGCTGTTAGGTAGGTGTAGGTACAGTCAGGTAGGTATAGGGGCTGTTAGGTAGGTGTAGGTACAGTCAGGTAGGTATAGGGGCTGTTAGGTAGGTGTAGGTACAGTCAGGTAGGTATAGGGGCTGTTAGGTAGGTGTAGGTACGGTCAGGTAGGTATAGGGGCTGTTAGGTAGGTGTAGGTACAGTCAGGTAGGTATAGGGGCTGTTAGGTAGGTGTAGGTACGGTCAGGTAGGTGTAGGGGCTGTTAGGTAGGTGTAGGTACAGTCAGGTAGGTATAGGGGCTGTTAGGTAGGTGTAGGTATGGTCAGGTAGGTATAGGGGCTGTTAGGTAGGTGTAGGTACAGTCAGGTAGGTATAGGGGCTGTTAGGTAGGTGTAGGTACAGTCAGGTAGGTATAGGGGCTGTTAGGTAGGTGTAGGTACAGTCAGGTAGGTATAGGGGCTGTTAGGTAGGTGTAGGTACAGTCAGGTAGGTATAGGGGCTGTTAGGTAGGTGTAGGTACAGTCAGGTAGGTGTAGGTACAGTCAGGTAGGTATAGGGGCTGTCAGAGCTGTGCTCTCCTAAGATGGTATACTGTGTGTAAACAGTGTTCCTCATTTTGGCTTATTCTGGCTCCTGAAAGAAGCAACATACCACTCTGCATCCCACTGCTGGCTTGCCTCTGAAGCAAGCAGGTTTGGTCCTGGTTGGTCCTTGGATGGGAGACCAGATGCTGCTGGAAGTGGTGTTGGAGGGCCAGTAGGAGGCACTCTTTCCTCTGGTCCATAAAAAAATATATCCCAATTTCCCCAGGGCAGTGATTGGGGACATTACCCTGTGTAGGGTCCAGTCTTTCGGATGGGAAGTTAAACAAGTTTCCTGACTCGCTGTGGTCACTAAAGATCCGTTGGCCCTTATTGTCAGAGTAGGGGCGTTAACCCTGGTGTCCTGGCTAAATTCCCAATCTGGTCCTCATACCATCATGGCCATTTATTAATCTCCCTCTAACAATTCCCAAGTCAACTTACCTGGTAAAATAATACAGTCGTAGCCAAACGTTTTGAGAATGACACAAATATTAATTTCCACAAAGTCTGCTGCCTTAGTTTGTATGATGGTAATTTGCATATACTCCAGAATGTTATGAAGAGTGATCAGATTAATTACAATTAATTGCAAAGTCCCTCGTTGCCATGCAAATGAACTGAATCCCCCAAAAACATTTCCACTGCATTTCAGCCCTGTCACAAAAGGACCAGCTGACATCATGTCAGTGATTCTCTCGTTAACACAGGTGTGAGTGTTGACGAGGACAAGGCTGGAGATCACTCTGTCATGCTGATTGAGTTCGAATAACAGACTGGAAGGTTCAAAAGTAGGGTGGTGCTTGGAATCATTGTTCTTCCTCTGTCAACCATGGTTACCTGCAAGGAATCACGTGCCGTCATCATTGCTTTGCACAAAAAGGGCTTCACAGGCAAGGATATTGCTGCCAGTAAGATTGCACCAAAATCAACCATTTATCGGATCATCAAGAACTTCAAGGAGAGTGGTTCAATTGATGTGAAGAAGGCTTCAGGGCGCCCAAGAAAGTCCAGCAAGCGCCAGGACCATCTAAAGTTGATTCAGCTGCGGGATCGGGGCACCACCAGTACAGAGCTTGCTCAGGAATGGCAGCAGACAGGTGTGAGTGCATTTGCTCGCACAGTGAGGCAAAGACTTTTGGAGGATGGCCTGGTGTCAAGAAGGGCAGCAAAGAAGCCACTTCTCTCCAGGAAAAACATCAGGGGCAGACTGATATTCTGAAAAAGGTACAGGGATTGAATTGCTGAGGATGGGGGTATAGTCATTTTCTCCGAAGAATCCCTTTCAGATCGTTTGGGGCATCCGGAAAAAAGCTTGCCCGGAGAAGACAAGGTGAGCGCTACCATCAGTCCTGTGTCATGCCAACAGTAAAGCATCCTGAGACCATTCATGTGTGGGGTTGCTTCTCAGCAAAGGGAGTGGGCTCACTCACAATTTTGCCTAAGAACACAGTAAAGAATTAAGAATGGTACCAGCACATCCTCCAAGAGCAACTTCTCCCAACCATCAAGGAACAGTTTGGTGGCGAACACGCCTTTTCCAGCACGATGGAGCACCTTGCCATAAGGCAAAAGTGATAACTAAGTGGCTTGGGGAACAAAACATCGATATTTTGGGTCCATGGCCAGGAAAATCCCCAGACCTTAATCCCATTGAGAACTTGTGGTCAATCCTCAAGAGGCGGGTGGACAAACAAAAACCCACAAATTCGGACAAATTCAAGCATTGATTATGCAAGAATGGGCTGCCATCAGTCAGGATGTGGCCCAGAAGTTAATTGACAGCATACCAGGGCGGACTGCAGAGGTCTTGAAAAGAAGGGTCAACACTGCAAATATTCACTCTGCATCAACGTCATGTAATTGTCAATAAAGCCTTTGACACTTCTGAGATGCATGTAGTTATACTTCAGTATTCCATTGTAACATCTGACAAAAAAATCTAAAGACACTGAAGCAGTAAACTTTGTGGAAATTAATTTTTGTGTCATTCTCAAAACATTTAACTATGACTGTTGAGTGCTGATCTAGGATCAGTTTGGCCTTTAGATCCTAATGAATACGATTATATGGACAGACGAGGACCTGATCTTAGATCACCCTGAGATGCTTTTGATTATGGGCCTGCCCAGTAGGAACAAACTGGTTGAATCACGTTGTTTCAACATATTGTGACAAGGAATCTATGTGGAAAATACAATGGATTTGAAAAAGTAATCAACATGAATTGTTGTTGAGAGGGTGAAATTTCAACCACGGGATTAAGTCATCATGGTAACCAAATTTCAACATTTTCAAACCTTGTATAAAATACAGTACCAGTCAAAAGTTTGGACACACCTACTCATTCAAGGGTTTTCTTAATTTTTTAAAATGTTCTACATAATAATAGAATAATAGTGAAGACATCAAAACTATGAAATAACATATGGAATCATGTAGTAACTAAAAAAAGCATTAAACAAATCAAAATATATTTGATATTATTTACAATGACAGCCTAGGAACAATGTTAACCGCCCTGTTCAGGGCAGAGCGACAGATGTTACCTTGTCAACTCTGGGTTCGATCCACCAACCTTTCAGTTTCTGGCCCAAAACTCTAACCACTAGGCCACCTGCCACCCAATGGTGTGGTGTGGGTGCTTGCTGGTGACACTGTCCATGATTTATTTAAAATTCAAGCCACACTTTAGCATTCTGCAGCGTTACACCATCACATCTGGACTGCGCTTAGCTGAACTATCATTTGTTTTTCAACAGGACAATTACCCAAAACACACCCCCCAGACTGTGTAAGGGCTATATGACCAAAGATGATGAGTGCTGCATCAGATTGATCTGGCCTCCACATTTAAACATAAAACGAACATACAGTCAATAACACAATAGAAAATAGAATAGAAAAATATATGTACAGCAAATGTAGAAGAGTAGGGAGGTAAGGCAATAAATAGGCCTAAGAGGTGAAATAATTATAATTTAGCATTAATACTGGAGTGATGGATGTGCAGATGGTGATGTGCAAGTAGAGATACTGGCTTGCAAAAGCAAGAGGGTAAGTAATAATATGGGGATGAGGTAGTTGGGTGTGCTATTTACAGATTGGCTGTGTACAGGTACAGCTGCTCTGACAGCTGAAGCAAAGTTAGAGAGGAAGATATGAGTCTCCAGCTTCAGATATTTTTGCAATTCGTTCCAGTCATTGGCAGCAGAGAACTGGAAGGAAAGGTGGCCAAATTAAGTGTTTTCTTTGGGGATGATCATTTACATTACATTTACATTTAAGTCATTTAGCAGACGCTCTTATCCAGAGCGACTTACAAATTGGTGAATTCACCTTCTGACATCCAGTGGAACAGCCACTTTACAATAGTGCATCTAAATCATTTAAGGGGGGGGTGAGAAGGATTACTTTATCCTATCCTAGGTATTCCTTGAAGAGGTGGGGTTTCAGGTGTTCTCCAAGGTGGTGATTGACTCCGCTGTCCTGGCGTCGTGAGGAGTTTGTTCCACCATTGGGGCCAGAGCAGCGAACAGTTTTGACTGGGCTGAGCGGGAACTGTACTTCCTCAGTGGTAGGGAGGCGAGCAGGCCAGAGGGTGGATGAACGTAGTGCCCTTGTTTGGGTGTAGGGCCTGATCAGAGCCTGGAGGTACTGCGGTGCCGTCTCCCTCACAGCTCCGTAGGCAAGCACCATGGTCTTGTAGCGGATGCGAGCTTCAACTGGAAGCCAGTGGAGAGAGCGGAGGAGCGGGGTGACGTGAGAGAACTTGGGAAGGTTGAACACCAGACGGGCTGCGGCGTTCTGGATGAGTTGTAGGGGTTTAATGGCACAGGCAGGGAGCTCCAGCCAACAGCGAGTTGCAGTAATCCAGACGGGAGATGACAAGTGCCTGGATTAGGACCTGCGCCGCTTCCTGTGTGAGGCAGGGTCGTACTCTGCGGATGTTGTAGAGCATGAACCTACAGGAAACGGGCCACCGCCATGATGTTGGTTGAGAACGACAGGTGTTGTCCAGGATCACGCAAAGGTTCTTAGCGCTCTGGGAGGAGGATCAGTAAATGATCAGTAAATATAACTGCTGGAGCACGTGCTATGGGTGGGTGTTGCTATGGTGACCAGTGAGCTGAGATATTGCGGGCTTTACCTAGCAAAGACTTGTAGATGACCTGGAGCCAGTGGGTTTGGCGGCCTAATATGTAGCGAGGGACCAGCCAAACAGAGCATACAGGCTCAGTGGTGGGTAGTATATAGGCTTTTGGTGACAAAACGGATGGCACTGTGATAGACTACATCCAGTTTGCTGAGTAGAGTGTTGGAGGCTATTTTGTAAATGACATTGCCAAAGTCAAGGATTGGTAGGATAGTCAGTTTTACGAGGGTATGTTTGGGAGCATGAGTGAAGATGCTTGTTGTGAAATAGGAAGCTGATTCTAGATTTAATTTTGGATTGATTGAAAAAGCATGCATTTAGTTTACTAGCGTTTAAGAGCAGTTGGAGGCCACGGAAGGAGAGTTGTATGGCATTGAAGCTCGTCTGGAGGTTAGTTAACACAGTGTTCAAGGAGGGCCAGAAGCATGCAGAATGGTATTAGATCTGCGTAGAGGTGGATCAGAGAATCACCAGCAGCAAGAGCAACATCATTGATGTATACAGAAAAGAGAGTCGGCCCGAGAATTGAACCCTGTGGCACACCCATCAGAGACTGTCAGAGGTCCAGACAACAGGCCCTCCGATTTGACACACTGAACTCTATCAGAGAAGTAGTTGGTAAAACCCGAAAACCAAGGCTGTCGGGTCTGCCAATAAGAATGTTGTGATTGACAGAGTCGAAGCCTTGGCCAGGCCGATGAATACGGCTGCACAGTAATGTCTCTTATCGATGGCGGTTATGATGTCGTTTAGAACCTTGAGCGTGGCTGAGGTGCACCCATGACCAGCTCTGAAACCAGATGGCATAGCGGAGAAGGTATGGTGGGATTCAAATGGTCAGAAGTAATCTGTTTGTTAACTTGGCTTCCGAAGACCTTAGAAAGACAGGATAGATATAGGTCTGTAGCAGTTTGGGTCTAGAGTCTCACCCCTTTGAAGAGGGGGATGACCGCGCAGCTTTCCAATCTTTAGGAATCTCAGACAATACGAAAGAGAGGTTGAACAGGCTATCATAGGGTTGCAACAATTTCGCAGATAAGAGAGGGTCCAGATTGTTAGCCCGGCTGATTTGTAGAGGTCCAAATTTGCAGCTCTTTCAGAACATTGGCTATCTGGATTTGGGTAAAGGAGAAATGGTGGGGGCTTTGGTGGGTTGCTGTGGCATGGTGCTGGGCAGTTGACCGGGGTAGGATATTACTGATCCTATGCAGGTGTTGTTATGTGGTCTGCCACTGCGCAGGACGATCAGCTGTCGTCCTGTCCCTATAGCGCTGTCTTAGGCGTCTCACAGTACAGACTGATTGCAATTTATTGCCCTGGCCACATCTGATTGAAGTCCTATAGAATAGACTGTAAAGAATGAAATCACGTTGAAAACTCTAGGGAATTAAGTAATATAGAATGGACTGTAGAAGATGTAGACATATAGAAAAGACTCCAGAAAATTAAGAGATATAGTGTAGACTGTAGGGAAGAAGTCCTACAGAATAGACTGTAGAGAATGAAGAATGAAGTCAGATAGAATGTTCCCTAGAGAATGAATTCATATAATAGATAGTAGAAACTGAAGTAAGAGAATCGAGTGTTGAGAATGAAGTCATGTAGGAGAGACTAGAGAATGAAGTCAGAGGGAATAGACTGTTGAGAATGAAGTCAGAGGGAATAGACTGTCGAGAATGAAGTCATATAGACTAGGCAGTAGAGAATGAAGTCAGATATTATAGAAAGTAGAGCATGGAGTCATGTAGAAGAGACTGTCGAACATGAAGGCATATAGAATAAACTGTAGAAAACGAAGTCGTATAGAATAGACTGTAGAGTATGTAGTCAGATATTGACTGTCGACGTGAAGTCATATAGAATAGACTGTCGAGAATGAAGTCATGAAGAATAGACTCTAAATAATGAATTCAGATATAGAATAGACTGTTATTTTCCTGACACCAAACTCCCAGGGCCCCACCTCCTCCCTGTAGGCCATCTCATCGTTGTTGGTAATCAAGCCTACTACTGTAGTGTTGTCTGCAAACTTGATGATTGAGTTGGAGGCGTGCATTGCCACGCAGTCATTATGGAACTGGGAGTACAGGAGAGGGCTGAGAACGCACCTTGTGGGGCTCAGTGATGAGGATCAGCGGGGTGGAGATGTTATTACCTACCCTCATCACCTGGGGGCGGCCCGTCAGAAAGTCCAGGACCCAGTTGCACAGGGCGGGGTCGAGACCCAGGGTCTCGAGCTTAATGATGAGTTTGGAGGGTACTATGGTGTTTAATGCTGAGCTATAGTCGATGAACAGTATTCTCACATAAGTATTCCTCTTGTCCAGATGGGTTAGGGCAGTGTGCAGTGTGATTGTGATTGAGTCATCTGTGGACCTATTGGGGCGGCAAGCAAATTGGAGTGGGTCTAGGGTGTCAGGTAGGGTGGAGTTGATAAGATCCTGATATGACGGAAGTGAGTGCTACGGAGCGATAGTCGCTTAGCTCAGTTACCTTAGCTTTCTTGGGAACAGGAACAATGGTGGCCCTCTTGAAGCATGTGGGAACTGCAGACTGGGATAGGGATTGATTGATTGGGATTGATTGTCCTCACAGTGAGCAAAGAAGTTGTTTAGTTTATCTGGGAGCAAGACATCGGTGTCCGCATGGGGCTGGCTTTCTTTGTCATCTATGATTGACTGTAGACCCTGCCACATACCTCGTGTCTGAGCAGCTGAATTACTTTGTTCTATACTGACGCTAGCCATTTTGATTGCCTTTATGGAGGGAATAGCTACACTGTTTGTATTCGGTCATGTTTCCGGTCGTCTTGCCCCTTTTTAAAAGCAGTGGTTCGCAGGCTTTCAGTTTTGCTACCGAATGCTGCCATCAATCCATGGTTTCTGGTTGGGAAGGTTTAATAGTCGCTGTAAGGCCAACATCACCAATGCACTTGCTAATCAACTCGCCTCACCGAATGTGTTTTTCCTAACTCATTTCTAACTTGTTAACAATTTCTGCTAGATAGTTTTTGCTACCATGTGGGGTTTAGCTGAGACTGCTAACTGAGGAGTGTTAATTCACCTGTTTCCATACATGTTTCATTTAAAAAACATTTATTCCTTAAAAAGGAGTTGCTTAACTATTGAGAGCTGCCCAGCAACACT
>NW_027010073.1:0-35744 GCF_036934945.1 Oncorhynchus masou masou
TTAACACATTGACCTCCTGTGTGACTTAGAGAGAAGAGGTGCTGGGTTTAACACATTGACCTCCTGTGTGACCTCCTGTGTGACTTAGAGAGAAGAGGTGCTGGGTTTAACACATTGACCTCCTGTGTGAGTTAGAGAGAAGAGTGTGCTCTGCTGTGATTTGCTCTGCTGGTTGTCTGGGTTAACAGAGTTAGAGTAGAAATCTGACACACACCAAACTCTGTTAGTGGTCAAACACGTGCAGAGAAACACACAATGTCCTTAGACTCGACATACAACCATCCGTCGTAATATGTTGACTTTGGCGCTGTGATATGCTGTTGGATCCTCAGTCCTCAGCATCTCCTGTTAGGTGACATTCACACACATCAGAGGGTGTTCTCACAGGACACACACATCTGGGTGGTGTCGGACACACACGCCCCTCAGTAAACAGTAACTATCACAGTACCACTACCCGACCAATAAGGGAAGTGCTGGTTGATGGCAGCAGGTTGTCTTGGTGGGGCGGGTGATCTGGTCTGAGTATGTGTGTGTTTTTTCATTCATCTATGACCTTTTGAATGCTTAAATCATTTTGTAAAAGTATTAAAATGTGTGTTTTAAAATGTGTGTGCATGTGTGTGTGACTGCATGCGTGTACACGTTTGCAAGCGTGTGTATACACTGGGTGTACAAAACATTAAGGACACTTTCCTAACATTGAGTTGCACCCCCTTTCCCCTCAGAACAGACATCATTTGTTAGGTGTCGAAAGAGTCCCACTGGGATGGTGGCCCATGTCGACTCCAATGCTTCCCAGAGTTGTGTCGAGTTGGCTGGATGTCCTTTGGGTGGTGGACCATTCTTGATACACATGGGAAACGGTTGAGTGTGAAAAACCCAGCAGCGTTGCAGTTCTTGACACAACCGTGAGCCTGGCACCTACTACCATACCACGTTCAATGGCACTTGAATATTTTGTCTCACCCATTCACCCTCTGAATGGCACACACACACAATCCATGTCCCGATTGTTTAAATCCTTCTTGAACCCGTCTCCTCCCGTTCATCTACACTGATTGAAGTGGATTTAACAAGTGACATCAATAAGGGATCATAACTTTCACTTGGTCAGTCTATGTCATGGAAAGAGCAGGTCTCCTTAATGTTTTGTACACTCCGTGTATGTGTGTGTGTATACTACATGTGTGTGTATACTATGTGTGTGTAAGTGTGTTACGTACCAGGTTTTCGTTGGTGAGTCGTGTGATCTCATGCTGTAGACTAGCCTCTATGCGTGCCTCTGGTGGGAGCTGCAGGTTCTGGGCCAGCAGCTGTTGTTGACGGTTATTCTCCTCTTTAACACTCTGTAACTCCCCGCAACACCTCCACTTCATTGTCATAGCTACGCCGCTGCTGCTGCATCTGGCCCTCCAACAGTCTGAGAGGAGGGGATGGAGAGAGAAGATTAGAATCATTCTTCAACTACTACAGGAGGTTGGGAAAGCATGAAGGAGAAAATATGGGATGGAGGGAGCAAGAGCAAACAGCCTCATACCACGCCTAGTCCACACACACACACACACACACACACACACACGCACACACGCACGCACACGCACGCACACACACACACGTACACGCACACACGCACGCGCACACACACAGGTACACGCACACACGTACACGCTCGCGCACACACGTACACGCACACACACACGCACACACACGCACGCACACGCGCACACACACACGGTTAACCTGTTGGTCTCCTCTAACCCTTCATATACCAGCCACAGCTCTCCGTCCTCATTCAGTCTATGGAAGTCAGCAGTGGGGATCAGACAAACAAACACAAAGGAAAGAAAAGGAACAGAAAAAAGGCTAAACAAAGAGGGGGATGAGGGATGGTGGTGGACTAGAGGAGGAGGGATGATGGTGGACTAGAGGAGGTGGGGTGGTGGTGGACTAGAGGAGGTGAGGTGGTGGTGGACTAGAGGAGGTGGGATGATGGTGGACTAGAGGAGGTGGGGTGGTGGTGGACTAGAGGAGGAGGGATGGTGGTGGACTAGAGGAGGAGGGGTGGTGGTGGACTAGAGGAGGAGGGATGATGGTGGACTAGAGAGGAGGGATGATGGTGGACTAGAGGAGGTGGGGTGGTGGTGGACTAGAGGAGGAGGGATGGTGGTGGACTAGAGGAGGAGGGGTGGTGGTGGACTAGAGGAGGATGAGGGATGGTGGACTAGAGGAGGAGGGATGATGGTGGACTAGAGGAGGTGGGGTGGTGGTGGACTAGGAGGGGGGGGTGGTGGTGGACTAGAGGAGGGGGGATGGTGGTGGACTAGAGGAGGATGAGGGATGGTGGTGGACTAGAGGAGGAGGGATGATGGTGGACTAGAGGAGGGGGGATGATGGTGGACTAGAGGGGGTGGGGTGGTGGTGGACTAGAGGAGGGGGGATGATGGTGGACTAGAGGAGGGGGGATGATGGTGGACTAGAGGGGGTGGGATGGTGGTGGACTAGAGGGGGTGGGGTGGTGGTGGACTAGAGGAGCGGGGATGATGGTGGACTAGAGGAGGGGGGATGATGGTGGACTAGAGGAGGGGGGATGATGGTGGACTAGAGGAGGGGGGATGATGGTGGACTAGAGGGGGTGGGATGGTGGTGGACTAGAGGGGGTGGGATGGTGGTGGACTAGAGGAGGGGGGATGATGGTGGACTAGAGGAGGGGGATGATGGTGGACTAGAGGAGGAGGGATGGTGGTGGACTAGAGGGGGATGAGGGATGGTGGACTAGAGGAGGGGGATGGTGGTGGACTAGAGGAGGATGAGGGATGGTGGTGGACTAGAGGGGGATGAGGGATGGTGGACTAGAGGGGATGAGGGATGGTGGTGGACTAGAGGAGGATGAGGGATGGTGGTGGACTAGAGGGGGATGAGGGATGGTGGTGGACTAGAGGAGGTGGGGTGGTGGTGGACTAGAGGAGGTGGGGTGGTGGTGGACTAGAGGGGGATGAGGGATGGTGGTGGACTAGAGGGGGATGAGGGATGGTGGTGGACTAGAGGAGGATGAGGGATGATGGTGGACTAGAGGGGGATGAGGGATGGTGGACTAGAGGGGGATGAGGGATGGTGGTGGACTAGAGGAGGATGAGGGATGGTGGTGGACTAGAGGGGATGAGGGATGGTGGTGGACTAGAGGAGGTGGGGTGGTGGTGGACTAGAGGGGGATGAGGGATGGTGGTGGACTAGAGGGGATGAGGGATGGTGGTGGACTAGAGGAGGATGAGGGATGATGGTGGACTAGAGGGGGATGAGGGATGGTGGACTAGAGGGGGATGAGGGATGGTGGTGGACTAGAGGAGGATGAGGGATGGTGGTGGACTAGAGGGGGATGAGGGATGGTGGTGGACTAGAGGAGGTGGGGTGGTGGTGGACTAGAGGAGGAGGGATGGTGGTGGACTAGAGGGGGATGAGGGATGGTGGTGGACTAGAGGAGGTGGGGTGGTGGTGGACTAGAGGAGGTGGGGTGGTGGTGGACTAGAGGAGGGGGGATAATGGTGGACTAGAGGAGGGGGGATAATGGTGGACTAGAGGAGGAGGGATGATGGTGGACTAGAGGAGGAGGGATGATGGTGGACTAGAGGTGGAGTGGTGGTGGACTAGAGGAGGAGGGATGGTGGTGGACTAGAGGAGGTGGGATGATGGTGGACTAGAGGAGGTGGGGTGGTGGTGGACTAGAGGAGGTGGGGTGGTGGTGGACTAGAGGAGGAGGGATAATGGTGGACTAGAGGAGGAGGTATGATGGTGGGATGGAGTGGTGGTGGACTAGAGGAGAAGGGATGATGGTGGACTAGAGGAGGTGGGGTGGTGGTGGACTAGAGGAGGTGGGGTGGTGGTGGACTAGAGGAGGAGGGGTGGTGGTGGACTAGAGGAGGGGTGATGGTGGACTAGAGGAGGAGGGGTGATGGTGGACTAGAGGAGGAGGGGTGATGGTGGACTAGAGGAGGAGGGGTGATGGTGGACTAGAGGAGGAGGGATGATGGTGGACTAGAGGAGGAGGGATGATGGTGGACTAGTGGAGGAGGTATGATGGTGGACTAGAGGTGGAGTGGTGGTGGACTAGAGGAGGAGTGGTGGTGGACTAGAGGAGGAGGGATGATGGTGGACTAGACGAGGTGGGGTGGTGGTGGACTAGAGGAGGTGGGGTGGTGGTGGACTAGAGGAGGAGGGGTGGTGGTGGACTAGAGGAGGAGGGGTGGTGGTGGACTAGAGGAGGTGGGGTGGTGGTGGACTAGAGGAGGTGGGTTGGTGGTGGACTAGAGGAGGTGGGTTGGTGGTGGACTAGAGGAGGTGGGGTGGTGGTGGACTAGAGGAGGAGGGATGATGGTGGACTAGAGGAGGAGGGATGGTGGTGGACTAGAGGAGGTGGGGTGGTGGTGGACTAGAGGAGGTGGCGTGGTGGTGGACTAGAGGAGGAGGGATGATGGTGGACTAGAGGAGGAGGGATGATGGTGGACTAGAGGAGGAGGGATGATGGTGGACTAGAGGAGGAGGGATGATGGTGGACTAGGGGAGGAGGGATGATGGTGGACTAGAGGAGGTGGGGTGGTGGTGGAGTAGAGGAGGAGTGATGATGGTGGAGTAGAGGAGGTGGAGTGGTGGTGGACTTGAGGAGGAGGGATGATGGTGGACTAGAGGAGGTGGGGTGGTGGTGGACTAGAGGGAGGTGGGGTGGTGGTGGACTAGAGAGGAGGTGGGGTGGTGGTGGACTAGAGGAGGTGGGGTGGTGGTGGACTAGAGGAGGTGGGGTGGTGGTGGACTAGAGGAGGTGGGGTGGTGGTGGACTAGAGGAGGTGGGGTGGTGGTGGACTAGAGGAGGAGGGATGATGGTGGACTAGAGGAGGAGGGATGATGGTGGACTAGAGGAGGAGGGATGATGGTGGACTAGAGGAGGAGGGATGATGGTGGACTAGGGGAGGAGGTATGATGGTGGACTAGAGGTGGAGTGGTGGTGGACTAGAGGAGGAGGGATGATGGTGGACTAGAGGAGGTGGGGTGGTGGTGGACTAGAGGAGGTGGGGTGGTGGTGGATAGAGGAGGAGGGGTGGTGGTGGACTAGAGGAGGAGGGGTGGTGGTGGACTAGAGGAAGAGGGATGGTGGTGGACTAGAGGAGGTGGGGTGGTGGTGGACTAGAGGAGGTGGGGTGGTGGTGGACTAGAGGAGGAGGGGTGATGGTGGACTAGAGGAGGAGGGGTGATGGTGGACTAGAGGAGGAGGGGTGATGGTGGACTAGAGGAGGAGGGATGATGGTGGACTAGAGGAGGAGGGATGATGGTGGACTAGAGGAGGAGGGGTGATGGTGGACTAGAGGAGGTGGGGTGATGGTGGACTAGAGGAGGAGGGATGATGGTGGACTAGAGGAGGTGGGGTGGTGGTGGACTAGAGGAGGTGGGGTGGTGGTGGACTAGAGGAGGTGGGGTGGTGGTGGACTAGAGGAGGAGGGGTGATGGTGGACTAGAGGAGGAGGGGTGATGGTGGACTAGAGGAGGAGGGGTGATGGTGGACTAGAGGAGGAGGGATGATGGTGGACTAGAGGAGGAGGGATGATGGTGGACTAGAGGAGGAGGGGTGATGGTGGACTAGAGGAGGTGGGGTGATGGTGGACTAGAGGAGGAGGGATGATGGTGGACTAGAGGAGGTGGGGTGGTGGTGGACTAGAGGAGGTGGGGTGGTGGGTGGACTAGAGGAGGTGGGGTGGTGGTGGACTAGAGGAGGAGGGGTGATGGTGGACTAGAGGAGGAGGGGTGATGGTGGACTAGAGGAGGAGGGATGATGGTGGACTAGAGGAGGAGGGATGATGGTGGACTAGAGGAGGAGGTATGATGGTGGACTAGAGGTGGAGTGGTGGTGGACTAGAGGAGGAGGATGATGGTGGACTAGAGGAGGTGGGGTGGTGGTGGACTAGAGGAGGTGGGGTGGTGGTGGACTAGAGGAGGAGGGGTGGTGGTGGACTAGAGGAGGAGGGATGGTGGTGGACTAGAGGAGGCGGGGGTGGTGGTGGACTAGAGGAGGCGGGGTGGTGGTGGACTAGAGGAGGCGGGGGTGGTGGTGGACTAGAGGAGGCGGGGTGGTGGTGGACTAGAGGAGGCGGGGTGGTGGTGGACTAGAGGAGGCGGGGTGGTGGTGGACTAGAGGAGGTGGGGTGGTGGTGGACTAGAGGAGGTGGGGTGGTGGTGGACTAGAGGAGGAGGGGGTGATGGTGGACTAGAGGAGGAGGGGTGATGGTGGACTAGAGGAGGAGGGGTGATGGTGGACTAGGGAGGAGGAGGGGGTGATGGTGGACTAGAGGAGGAGGGATGATGGTGGACTAGAGGAGGAGGGGTGGTGGTGGACTAGAGGGGGATGAGGGATGGTGGTGGACTAGAGGAGGTGGGGTGGTGGTGGACTAGAGGAGGTGGGGTGGTGGTGGACTAGAGGGGATGAGGGATGGTGGTGGACTAGAGGAGGTGGGGTGGTGGTGGACTAGAGGAGGTGGGGTGGTGGTGGACTAGAGGAGGTGGGGTGGTGGTGGACTAGAGGAGGTGGGGTGGTGGTGGACTAGAGGAGGTGGGGTGGTGGTGGACTAGAGGAGGTGGGGTGGTGGTGGACTAGAGGAGGAGGGATAATGGTGGACTAGAGGAGGAGGGATAATGGTGGACTAGAGGAGGAGGGGTGATGGTGGACTAGAGGAGGAGGGATAATGGTGGACTAGAGGAGGAGGGATGATGGTGGACTAGAGGAGGAGGGATGATGGTGGACTAGAGGAGGAGGTATGATGGTGGACTAGAGGTGGAGTGGTGGTGGACTAGAGGAGGAGGGATGATGGTGGACTAGAGGAGGTGGGGTGGTGGTGGACTAGAGGAGGTGGGGTGGTGGTGGACTAGAGGAGGAGGGGGTGGTGGTGGACTAGGAGGAGGAGGGGTGGTGGTGGACTAGAGGAAGAGGGATGGTGGTGGACTAGAGGAGGTGGGGTGGTGGTGGACTAGAGGAGGTGGGGTGGTGGTGGACTAGAGGAGGAGGGGTGGTGGTGGACTAGAGGAGGAGGGGTGATGGTGGACTAGAGGAGGAGGGGTGATGGTGGACTAGAGGAGGAGGGGTGATGGTGGACTAGAGGAGGAGGGATGATGGTGGACTAGAGGAGGAGGGATGATGGTGGACTAGAGGAGGAGGGGGATGGTGGACTAGAGGAGGTGGGGTGATGGTGGACTAGAGGAGGAGGGATGATGGTGGACTAGAGGAGGTGGGGTGGTGGTGGACTAGAGGAGGTGGGGTGGTGGTGGACTAGAGGAGGTGGGGTGGTGGTGGACTAGAGGAGGAGGGGGTGATGGTGGACTAGAGGAGGAGGGGTGATGGTGGACTAGAGGAGGAGGGATGATGGTGGACTAGAGGAGGAGGGATGATGGTGGACTAGAGGAGGAGGTATGATGGTGGACTAGAGGTGGAGTGGTGGTGGACTAGAGGAGGAGGGATGATGGTGGACTAGAGGAGGTGGGGTGGTGGTGGACTAGAGGAGGCGGGGTGGTGGTGGACTAGAGGAGGAGGGGTGGTGGTGGACTAGAGGAGGAGGGATGGTGGTGGACTAGAGGAGGCGGGGTGGTGGTGGACTAGAGGAGGCGGGGTGGTGGTGGACTAGAGGAGGCGGGGTGGTGGTGGACTAGAGGAGGCGGGGTGGTGGTGGACTAGAGGAGGGGGGTGGTGGTGGACTAGAGGAGGCGGGGTGGTGGTGGACTAGAGGAGGCGGGGGTGGTGGTGGACTAGAGGAGGCGGGGTGGTGGTGGACTAGAGGAGGTGGGGTGGTGGTGGACTAGAGGAGGAGGGGTGATGGTGGACTAGAGGAGGAGGGGTGATGGTGGACTAGAGGAGGAGGGGTGATGGTGGACTAGAGGGAGGAGGGGTGATGGTGGACTAGAGGGGGATGAGGGATGGTGGTGGACTAGAGGAGGTGGGGTGGTGGTGGACTAGAGGGGGATGAGGGATGGTGGTGGACTAGAGGAGGTGGGGTGGTGGTGGACTAGAGGAGGTGGGGTGGTGGTGGACTAGAGGAGGTGGGGGTGGTGGTGGACTAGAGGGGGATGAGGGATGGTGGTGGACTAGAGGAGGTGGGGTGGTGGTGGACTAGAGGAGGTGGGGTGGTGGTGGACTAGAGGAGGTGGGGTGGTGGTGGACTAGAGGAGGTGGGGTGGTGGTGGACTAGAGGAGGTGGGGTGGTGGTGGACTAGAGGAGGTGGGGTGGTGGAGGACTAGAGGAGGAGGGATGGTGGTGGACTAGAGGAGGTGGGGTGGTGGTGGAATAGAGGAGGTGGGGTGGTGGTGGACTAGAGGAGGTGGGGTGGTGGTGGACTAGAGGAGGTAGGGTGGTGGTGGACTAGAGGAGGTGGGGTGGTGGTGGAGTAGAGGAGGAGGGATGATGGTGGACTAGAGGAGGAGGGATGATGGTGGACTAGAGGAGGTGGGGTGGTGGTGGACTAGAGGAGGAGGGGTGGTGGTGGACTAGAGGAGGAGAGGTGGTGGTGGACTAGAGGAGGAGGGGTGGTGGTGGACTAGAGGAGGTGGGATGATGATGGACTAGAGGTGGAGTGGTGGTGGACTAGAGGAGGAGGGATGATGGTGGACTAGAGGAGGTGGGGTGGTGGTGGACTAGAGGAGGTGGGGTGGTGGTGGACTAGAGGAGGAGGGGTGGTGGTGGACTAGAGGAGGAGGGATGGTGGTGGACTAGGCGGGGGTGGTGGTGGACTAGAGGAGGCGGGGTGGTGGTGGACTAGAGGAGGCGGGGTGGTGGTGGACTAGAGGAGGCGGGGTGGTGGTGGACTAGAGGAGGCGGGGTGGTGGTGGACTAGAGGAGGCGGGGTGGTGGTGGACTAGAGGAGGCGGGGTGGTGGTGGACTAGAGGGCGGGGGTGGTGGTGGACTAGAGGAGGCGGGGTGGTGGTGGACTAGAGGAGGCGGGGTGGTGGTGGTAGAGGAGGTGGGGTGATGGTGGACTAGAGGGGGTGGTGGTGGACTAGAGGAGGTGATGGTGGACTAGAGGAGGAGGGTGATGGTGGACTAGAGGGGGATGAGGGATGGTGGTGGACTAGAGGAGGTGGGGTGGTGGTGGACTAGAGGGGGATGAGGGATGGTGGTGGACTAGAGGAGGTGGGGTGGTGGTGGACTAGAGGAGGCGGGGTGGTGGTGGACTAGAGGAGCGGGGTGGTGGTGGACTAGAGGAGGTGGGGTGGTGGTGGACTAGAGGAGGTGGGGTGGTGGTGGACTAGGAGGAGGAGGGGTGATGGTGGACTAGAGGAGGAGGGGGTGATGGTGGACTAGAGGAGGAGGGGTGATGGTGGACTAGAGGGGGATGAGGGATGGTGGTGGACTAGAGGAGGTGGGGTGGTGGTGGACTAGAGGGGATGAGGGATGGTGGTGGACTAGAGGAGGTGGGGTGGTGGTGGACTAGAGGAGGTGGGGTGGTGGTGGACTAGAGGAGGTGGGGTGGTGGTGGACTAGAGGGGGATGAGGGATGGTGGTGGACTAGAGGAGGAGGGGGATGATGGTGGACTAGAGGAGGAGGGATGATGGTGGACTAGAGGAGGTGGGGTGGTGGTGGACTAGAGGAGGAGGGGTGGTGGTGGACTAGAGGAGGAGAGGTGGTGGTGGACTAGAGGAGGAGGGGTGGTGGTGGACTAGAGGAGGTGGGATGATGGTGGACTAGAGGTGGAGTGGTGGTGGACTAGAGGAGGAGGGATGATGGTGGACTAGAGGAGGTGGGGTGGTGGTGGACTAGAGGAGGAGGGGTGATGGTGGACTAGAGGGGGATGAGGGATGGTGGTGGACTAGAGGAGGTGGGGTGGTGGTGGACTAGAGGGGGATGAGGGATGGTGGTGGACTAGAGGAGATGGGGTGGTGGTGGACTAGAGGAGGTGGGGTGGTGGTGGACTAGAGGAGGTGGGGTGGTGGTGGACTAGAGGGGGATGAGGGATGGTGGTGGACTAGAGGAGGAGGGATGATGGTGGACTAGAGGAGGAGGGATGATGGTGGACTAGAGGAGGTGGGGTGGTGGTGGACTAGAGGAGGAGGGGTGGTGGTGGACTAGAGGAGGAGAGGTGGTGGTGGACTAGAGGAGGAGGGGTGGTGGTGGACTAGAGGAGGTGGGATGATGGTGGACTAGAGGTGGAGTGGTGGTGGACTAGAGGAGGAGGGATGATGGTGGACTAGAGGAGGTGGGGTGGTGGTGGACTAGAGGAGGTGGGGTGGTGGTGGACTAGAGGAGGAGGGGGTGGTGGTGGACTAGAGGAGGAGGGATGGTGGTGGACTAGAGGAGGCGGGGTGGTGGTGGACTAGAGGAGGCGGGGTGGTGGTGGACTAGAGGAGGGGTGGTGGTGGACTAGAGGAGGCGGGGTGGTGGTGGACTAGAGGAGGCGGGGTGGTGGTGGACTAGAGGAGGCGGGGTGGTGGTGGACTAGAGGAGGCGGGGTGGTGGTGGACTAGAGGAGGCGGGGTGGTGGTGGACTAGAGGGGGATGAGGGATGGTGGTGGACTAGAGGAGGTGGGGTGGTGGTGGACTAGAGGAGGTGGGGTGGTGGTGGACTAGAGGAGGTGGGGTGGTGGTGGACTAGAGGGGGATGAGGGATGGTGGTGGACTAGAGGAGGAGGGATGATGGTGGACTAGAGGAGGAGGGATGATGGTGGACTAGAGGAGGTGGGGTGGTGGTGGACTAGAGGAGGAGGGGTGGTGGTGGACTAGAGGAGGAGAGGTGGTGGTGGACTAGAGGAGGAGGGGTGGTGGTGGACTAGAGGAGGAGGTGGGATGATGGTGGACTAGAGGTGGAGTGGTGGTGGACTAGAGGAGGAGGGATGATGGTGGACTAGAGGAGGTGGGGTGGTGGTGGACTAGAGGAGGTGGGGTGGTGGTGGACTAGAGGAGGAGGGGTGGTGGTGGACTAGAGGAGGAGGGATGGTGGTGGACTAGAGGAGGCGGGGTGGTGGTGGACTAGAGGAGGCGGGGTGGTGGTGGACTAGAGGAGGCGGGGTGGTGGTGGACTAGAGGAGGCGGGGTGGTGGTGGACTAGAGGAGGCGGGGTGGTGGTGGACTAGAGGAGGCGGGGTGGTGGTGGACTAGAGGAGGCGGGGTGGTGGTGGACTAGAGGAGGCGGGGTGGTGGTGGACTAGAGGAGGTGGGGTGATGGTGGACTAGAGGAGGAGGAGTGATGGTGGACTAGAGGAGGAGGGGTGATGGTGGACTAGAGGAGGAGGGGTGATGGTGGACTAGAGGGGGATGAGGGATGGTGGTGGACTAGAGGAGGTGGGGTGGTGGTGGACTAGAGGGGGATGAGGGATGGTGGTGGACTAGAGGAGGTGGGGTGGTGGTGGACTAGAGGAGGCGGGGTGGTGGTGGACTAGAGGAGGCGGGGTGGTGGTGGACTAGAGGAGGTGGGGTGGTGGTGGACTAGAGGAGGTGGGGTGGTGGTGGACTAGAGGAGGAGGGGTGATGGTGGACTAGAGGAGGAGGGGTGATGGTGGACTAGAGGAGGAGGGGTGATGGTGGACTAGAGGGGGATGAGGGATGGTGGTGGACTAGAGGAGGTGGGGGTGGTGGTGGACTAGAGGGGGATGAGGGATGGTGGTGGACTAGAGGAGGTGGGGTGGTGGTGGACTAGAGGAGGTGGGGTGGTGGTGGACTAGAGGAGGTGGGGTGGTGGTGGACTAGAGGGGGATGAGGGATGGTGGTGGACTAGAGGAGGAGGGATGATGGTGGACTAGAGGAGGAGGGATGATGGTGGACTAGAGGAGGTGGGGTGGTGGTGGACTAGAGGAGGAGGGGTGGTGGTGGACTAGAGGAGGAGAGGTGGTGGTGGACTAGAGGAGGAGGGGTGGTGGTGGACTAGAGGAGGTGGGATGATGGTGGACTAGAGGTGGAGTGGTGGTGGACTAGAGGAGGAGGGATGATGGTGGACTAGAGGAGGTGGGGTGGTGGTGGACTAGAGGAGGAGGGTGATGGTGGACTAGAGGGGGATGAGGGATGGTGGTGGACTAGAGGAGGTGGGGTGGTGGTGGACTAGAGGGGGATGAGGGATGGTGGTGGACTAGAGGAGGTGGGGTGGTGGTGGACTAGAGGAGGTGGGGTGGTGGTGGACTAGAGGAGGTGGGGTGGTGGTGGACTAGAGGGGATGAGGGATGGTGGTGGACTAGAGGAGGAGGGATGATGGTGGACTAGAGGAGGAGGGATGATGGTGGACTAGAGGAGGTGGGGTGGTGGTGGACTAGAGGAGGAGGGGTGGTGGTGGACTAGAGGAGGAGAGGTGGTGGTGGACTAGAGGAGGAGGGGTGGTGGTGGACTAGAGGAGGTGGGATGATGGTGGACTAGAGGTGGAGTGGTGGTGGACTAGAGGAGGAGGGATGATGGTGGACTAGAGGAGGTGGGGTGGTGGTGGACTAGAGGAGGTGGGGTGGTGGTGGACTAGAGGAGGAGGGGGTGGTGGTGGACTAGAGGAGGAGGGATGGTGGTGGACTAGAGGAGGCGGGGTGGTGGTGGACTAGAGGAGGCGGGGTGGTGGTGGACTAGAGGAGGCGGGGTGGTGGTGGACTAGAGGAGGCGGGGTGGTGGTGGACTAGAGGAGGCGGGGTGGTGGTGGACTAGAGGAGGCGGGGTGGTGGTGGACTAGAGGAGGCGGGGTGGTGGTGGACTAGAGGAGGCGGGTGGTGGTGGACTAGAGGGGGATGAGGGATGGTGGTGGACTAGAGGAGGTGGGGTGGTGGTGGACTAGAGGAGGTGGGGTGGTGGTGGACTAGAGGAGGTGGGGTGGTGGTGGACTAGAGGGGGATGAGGGATGGTGGTGGACTAGAGGAGGAGGGATGATGGTGGACTAGAGGAGGAGGGATGATGGTGGACTAGAGGAGGTGGGGTGGTGGTGGACTAGAGGAGGAGGGGTGGTGGTGGACTAGAGGAGGAGAGGTGGTGGTGGACTAGAGGAGGAGGGGTGGTGGTGGACTAGAGGAGGTGGGATGATGGTGGACTAGAGGTGGAGTGGTGGTGGACTAGAGGAGGAGGGATGATGGTGGACTAGAGGAGGTGGGGTGGTGGTGGACTAGAGGAGGAGGGGTGATGGTGGACTAGAGGGGATGAGGGATGGTGGTGGACTAGAGGAGGTGGGGTGGTGGTGGACTAGAGGGGGATGAGGGATGGTGGTGGACTAGAGGAGGTGGGGTGGTGGTGGACTAGAGGAGGTGGGGTGGTGGTGGACTAGAGGAGGTGGGGTGGTGGTGGACTAGAGGGGGATGAGGGATGGTGGTGGACTAGAGGAGGAGGGATGATGGTGGACTAGAGGAGGAGGGATGATGGTGGACTAGAGGAGGTGGGGTGGTGGTGGACTAGAGGAGGAGGGGTGGTGGTGGACTAGAGGAGGAGAGGTGGTGGTGGACTAGAGGAGGAGGGGTGGTGGTGGACTAGAGGAGGTGGGATGATGGTGGACTAGAGGTGGAGTGGTGGTGGACTAGAGGAGGAGGGATGATGGTGGACTAGAGGAGGTGGGGTGGTGGTGGACTAGAGGAGGTGGGGTGGTGGTGGACTAGAGGAGGAGGGGTGGTGGTGGACTAGAGGAGGAGGGATGGTGGTGGACTAGAGGAGGCGGGGTGGTGGTGGACTAGAGGAGGCGGGGTGGTGGTGGACTAGAGGAGGCGGGGTGGTGGTGGACTAGAGGAGGCGGGGTGGTGGTGGACTAGAGGAGGCGGGGTGGTGGTGGACTAGAGCGGGAGGAGGGGTGGTGGTGGACTAGAGGAGGCGGGGGTGGTGGTGGACTAGAGGAGGCGGGGTGGTGGTGGACTAGAGGGGGATGAGGGATGGTGGTGGACTAGAGGAGGTGGGGTGGTGGTGGACTAGAGGAGGTGGGGTGGTGGTGGACTAGAGGAGGTGGGGTGGTGGTGGACTAGAGGGGGATGAGGGATGGTGGTGGACTAGAGGAGGAGGGATGATGGTGGACTAGAGGAGGAGGGATGATGGTGGACTAGAGGAGGTGGGGTGGTGGTGGACTAGAGGAGGAGGGGTGGTGGTGGACTAGAGGAGGAGAGGTGGTGGTGGACTAGAGGAGGGGGGTGGTGGTGGACTAGAGGAGGTGGGATGATGGTGGACTAGAGGTGGAGTGGTGGTGGACTAGAGGAGGAGGGATGATGGTGGACTAGAGGAGGTGGGGTGGTGGTGGACTAGAGGAGGAGGGGTGATGGTGGACTAGAGGGGGATGAGGGATGGTGGTGGACTAGAGGAGGTGGGGTGGTGGTGGACTAGAGGGGGATGAGGGATGGTGGTGGACTAGAGGAGGTGGGGTGGTGGTGGACTAGAGGAGGTGGGGTGGTGGTGGACTAGAGGAGGTGGGGTGGTGGTGGACTAGAGGGGGATGAGGGATGGTGGTGGACTAGAGGAGGAGGGATGATGGTGGACTAGAGGAGGAGGGATGATGGTGGACTAGAGGAGGTGGGGGTGGTGGTGGACTAGAGGAGGAGGGGTGGTGGTGGACTAGAGGAGGAGAGGTGGTGGTGGACTAGAGGAGGAGGGGGTGGTGGACTAGAGGAGGTGGGATGATGGTGGACTAGAGGTGGAGTGGTGGTGGACTAGAGGAGGAGGGATGATGGTGGACTAGAGGAGGTGGGGTGGTGGTGGACTAGAGGAGGTGGGGTGGTGGTGGACTAGAGGAGGAGGGGTGGTGGTGGACTAGAGGAGGAGGGATGGTGGTGGACTAGAGGAGGCGGGGTGGTGGTGGACTAGAGGAGGCGGGGTGGTGGTGGACTAGAGGAGGCGGGGTGGTGGTGGACTAGAGGAGGCGGGGTGGTGGTGGACTAGAGGAGGCGGGGTGGTGGTGGACTAGAGGAGGCGGGGTGGTGGTGGACTAGAGGAGGCGGGGTGGTGGTGGACTAGAGGAGGTGGGGTGGTGGTGGACTAGAGGAGGTGGGGTGGTGGTGGACTAGAGGAGGAGGGGTGATGGTGGACTAGAGGAGGAGGGGTGATGGTGGACTAGAGGAGGAGGGGTGATGGTGGACTAGAGGAGGAGGGGTGATGGTGGACTAGAGGAGGAGGGGTGATGGTGGACTAGAGGGGGATGAGGGATGGTGGTGGACTAGAGGAGGTGGGGTGGTGGTGGACTAGAGGGGGATGAGGGATGGTGGTGGACTAGAGGAGGTGGGGTGGTGGTGGACTAGAGGAGGTGGGGTGGTGGTGGACTAGAGGAGGTGGGGTGGTGGTGGACTAGAGGGGGATGAGGGATGGTGGTGGACTAGAGGAGGTGGGGTGGTGGTGGACTAGAGGAGGTGGGGTGGTGGTGGACTAGAGGAGGTGGGGTGGTGGTGGACTAGAGGAGGTGGGGTGGTGGTGGACTAGAGGAGGTGGGGTGGTGGTGGACTAGAGGAGGTGGGGTGGTGGTGGACTAGAGGAGGTGGGGTGGTGGTGGACTAGAGGAGGTGGGGTGGTGGTGGACTAGAGGAGGTGGGGTGGTGGAGGACTAGAGGAGGAGGGATGGTGGTGGACTAGAGGAGGTGGGGTGGTGGTGGACTAGAGGAGGTGGGGTGGTGGTGGACTAGAGGAGGTGGGGTGGTGGTGGACTAGAGGAGGTGGGGTGGTGGTGGACTAGAGGAGGTAGGGTGGTGGTGGACTAGAGGAGGTGGGGTGGTGGTGGAGTAGAGGAGGAGGGATGATGGTGGACTAGAGGAGGAGGGATGATGGTGGACTAGAGGAGGTGGGGTGGTGGTGGACTAGAGGAGGAGGGGGTGGTGGTGGACTAGAGGTGGTGGTGGACTAGAGGAGGAGGGGTGGTGGTGGACTAGAGGAGGTGGGATGATGGTGGACTAGAGGAGGTGGGGTGGTGGTGGACTAGAGGAGGTGGGGTGGTGGTGGACTAGAGGAGGAGGGGTGGTGGTGGACTAGAGGAGGAGGGGTGATGGTGGACTAGAGGAGGAGGGGTGATGGTGGACTAGAGGAGGAGGGGTGATGGTGGACTAGAGGAGGAGGGGTGATGGTGGACTAGGAGGAGGGATGATGGTGGACTAGAGGAGGAGGGATGATGGTGGACTAGTGGAGGAGGTATGATGGTGGACTAGAGGTGGAGTGGTGGTGGACTAGAGGAGGAGTGGTGGTGGACTAGAGGAGGAGGGATGATGGTGGACTAGACGAGGTGGGGTGGTGGTGGACTAGAGGAGGTGGGGTGGTGGTGGACTAGAGGAGGAGGGTGGTGGTGGACTAGAGGTGGAGGGGTGGTGGTGGACTAGAGGAGGTGGGGTGGTGGTGGACTAGAGGAGGTGGGTTGGTGGTGGACTAGAGGAGGTGGGTTGGTGGTGGACTAGAGGAGGTGGGGTGGTGGTGGACTAGAGGAGGAGGGATGATGGTGGACTAGAGGAGGAGGGATGGTGGTGGACTAGAGGAGGTGGGGTGGTGGTGGACTAGAGGAGGTGGCGTGGTGGTGGACTAGAGGAGGAGGGATGATGGTGGACTAGAGGAGGAGGGATGATGGTGGACTAGAGGAGGAGGGATGATGGTGGACTAGGGGAGGAGGGATGATGGTGGACTAGAGGAGGTGGAGTGGTGGTGGACTTGAGGAGGAGGGATGATGGTGGACTAGAGGAGGTGGGGTGGTGGTGGACTAGAGGAGGTGGGGTGGTGGTGGACTAGAGGAGGTGGGGTGGTGGTGGACTAGAGGAGGTGGGGTGGTGGTGGACTAGAGGAGGTGGGGTGATGGTGGACTAGAGGAGGTGGGGTGATGGTGGACTAGAGGAGGTGGGGTGATGGTGGACTAGAGGAGGTGGGGTGGTGGTGGACTAGAGGAGGTGGGGTGGTGGTGGACTAGAGGAGGTGGGGTGGTGGTGGACTAGAGGAGGTGGGGGTGGTGGTGGACTAGAGGAGGAGGGATAATGGTGGACTAGAGGAGGAGGGGTGATGGTGGACTAGAGGAGGAGGGATAATGGTGGACTAGAGGAGGAGGGATGATGGTGGACTAGAGGAGGAGGGATGATGGTGGACTAGAGGAGGAGGTATGATGGTGGACTAGAGGTGGAGTGGTGGTGGACTAGAGGAGGAGGGATGATGGTGGACTAGAGGAGGTGGGGTGGTGGTGGACTAGAGGAGGTGGGGTGGTGGTGGACTAGAGGAGGAGGGGTGGTGGTGGACTAGAGGAGGAGGGGTGGTGGTGGACTAGAGGAAGAGGGATGGTGGTGGACTAGAGGAGGTGGGGTGGTGGTGGACTAGAGGAGGTGGGGTGGTGGTGGACTAGAGGAGGTGGGGTGGTGGTGGACTAGAGGAGGAGGGGTGATGGTGGACTAGAGGAGGAGGGGTGATGGTGGACTAGAGGAGGAGGGGTGATGGTGGACTAGAGGAGGAGGGATGATGGTGGACTAGAGGAGGAGGGGTGATGGTGGACTAGAGGAGGTGGGGTGGTGGTGGACTAGAGGAGGAGGGATGATGGTGGACTAGAGGAGGAGGGATGGTGGTGGACTAGAGGAGGTGGGGTGGTGGTGGACTAGAGGAGGTGGCGTGGTGGTGGACTAGAGGAGGAGGGATGATGGTGGACTAGAGGAGGAGGGATGATGGTGGACTAGAGGAGGAGGGATGATGGTGGACTAGGGGAGGAGGGATGATGGTGGACTAGAGGAGGTGGAGTGGTGGTGGACTTGAGGAGGAGGGATGATGGTGGACTAGAGGAGGTGGGGTGGTGGTGGACTAGAGGAGGTGGGGTGGTGGTGGACTAGAGGAGGTGGGGTGGTGGTGGACTAGAGGAGGTGGGGTGGTGGTGGACTAGAGGAGGTGGGGTGATGGTGGACTAGAGGAGGTGGGGTGATGGTGGACTAGAGGAGGTGGGGTGATGGTGGACTAGAGGAGGTGGGGTGGTGGTGGACTAGAGGAGGTGGGGTGGTGGTGGACTAGAGGAGGTGGGGGTGGTGGTGGACTAGAGGAGGTGGGGTGGTGGTGGACTAGAGGAGGAGGGATAATGGTGGACTAGAGGAGGAGGGGTGATGGTGGACTAGAGGAGGAGGGATAATGGTGGACTAGAGGAGGAGGGATGATGGTGGACTAGAGGAGGAGGGATGATGGTGGACTAGAGGAGGAGGTATGATGGTGGACTAGAGGTGGAGTGGTGGTGGACTAGAGGAGGAGGGATGATGGTGGACTAGAGGAGGTGGGGTGGTGGTGGACTAGAGGAGGTGGGGTGGTGGTGGACTAGAGGAGGAGGGGTGGTGGTGGACTAGAGGAGGAGGGGGTGGTGGTGGACTAGAGGAAGAGGGATGGTGGTGGACTAGAGGAGGTGGGGTGGTGGTGGACTAGAGGAGGTGGGGTGGTGGTGGACTAGAGGAGGTGGGGTGGTGGTGGACTAGAGGAGGAGGGGTGATGGTGGACTAGAGGAGGAGGGGTGATGGTGGACTAGAGGAGGAGGGGTGATGGTGGACTAGAGGAGGAGGGATGATGGTGGACTAGAGGAGGAGGGGTGATGGTGGACTAGAGGAGGTGGGGTGATGGTGGACTAGAGGAGGAGGGATGATGGTGGACTAGAGGAGGTGGGGTGGTGGTGGACTAGAGGAGGTGGGGTGGTGGTGGACTAGAGGAGGTGGGGTGGTGGTGGACTAGAGGAGGAGGGGTGATGGTGGACTAGAGGAGGAGGGGGTGTTGGTGGACTAGAGGAGGAGGGATGATGGTGGACTAGAGGAGGAGGGATGATGGTGGACTAGAGGAGGAGGTATGATGGTGGACTAGAGGTGGAGTGGTGGTGGACTAGAGGAGGAGGGATGATGGTGGACTAGAGGAGGTGGGGTGGTGGTGGACTAGAGGAGGTGGGGTGGTGGTGGACTAGAGGAGGAGGGGTGGTGGTGGACTAGAGGAGGAGGGATGGTGGTGGACTAGAGGAGGCGGGGTGGTGGTGGACTAGAGGAGGCGGGGTGGTGGTGGACTAGAGGAGGCGGGGTGGTGGTGGACTAGAGGAGGCGGGGTGGTGGTGGACTAGAGGAGGCGGGGTGGTGGTGGACTAGAGGAGGCGGGGTGGTGGTGGACTAGAGGAGGCGGGGTGGTGGTGGACTAGAGGAGGCGGGGTGGTGGTGGACTAGAGGAGGCGGGGTGGTGGTGGACTAGAGGAGGCGGGGTGGTGGTGGACTAGAGGAGGTGGGGTGGTGGTGGACTAGAGGAGGAGGGGTGATGGTGGACTAGAGGAGGAGGGGTGATGGTGGACTAGAGGAGGAGGGGTGATGGTGGACTAGAGGAGGAGGGGTGATGGTGGACTAGAGGGGGATGAGGGATGGTGGTGGACTAGAGGAGGTGGGGTGGTGGTGGACTAGAGGGGGATGAGGGATGGTGGTGGACTAGAGGAGGTGGGGTGGTGGTGGACTAGAGGAGGTGGGGTGGTGGTGGACTAGAGGTGGTGGGGTGGTGGTGGACTAGAGGGGGATGAGGGATGGTGGTGGACTAGAGGAGGTGGGGGTGGTGGTGGACTAGAGGAGGTGGGGGTGGTGGTGGACTAGAGGAGGTGGGGTGGTGGTGGACTAGAGGAGATGGGGTGGTGGTGGACTAGAGGAGGTGGGGTGGTGGTGGACTAGAGGAGGTGGGGTGGTGGAGGACTAGAGGAGGAGGGATGGTGGTGGACTAGAGGAGGTGGGGTGGTGGTGGACTAGAGGAGGTGGGGTGGTGGTGGACTAGAGGAGGTGGGGTGGTGGTGGACTAGAGGAGGTAGGGTGGTGGTGGAC
Source organism: Oncorhynchus masou masou (assembly GCF_036934945.1). Classification (NCBI taxonomy): domain Eukaryota; kingdom Metazoa; phylum Chordata; class Actinopteri; order Salmoniformes; family Salmonidae; genus Oncorhynchus; species Oncorhynchus masou. Next base: position 19,705 of record NW_027010073.1, read on the forward strand.
TAGGAGGAGGTGGGGTGGTGGTGGAGTAGGAGGAGGGATGATGGTGGACTAGAGGAGGAGGGATGATGGTGGACTAGAGGAGGTGGGGTGGTGGTGGACTAGAGGAGGAGGGGTGGTGGTGGACTAGAGGAGGAGAGGTGGTGGTGGACTAGAGGAGGAGAGGTGGTGGTGGACTAGAGGAGGAGGGGTGGTGGTGGACTAGAGGAGGTGGGATGATGATGGACTAGAGGTGGAGTGGTGGTGGACTAGAGGAGGAGGGATGATGGTGGACTAGAGGAGGTGGGGTGGTGGTGGACTAGAGGAGGTGGGGTGGTGGTGGACTAGAGGAGGAGGGTGGTGGTGGACTAGAGGAGGCGGGGTGGTGGTGGACTAGAGGAGGGGGTGGTGGTGGACTAGAGGAGGCGGGGTGGTGGTGGACTAGAGGAGGCGGGGTGGTGGTGGACTAGGAGGAGGCGGGGTGGTGGTGGACTAGAGGAGGCGGGGTGGTGGTGGACTAGAGGAGGCGGGGTGGTGGTGGACTAGAGGAGGTGGGGTGGTGGTGGACTAGAGGAGGTGGGGTGGTGGTGGACTAGAGGAGGAGGGGTGATGGTGGACTAGAGGAGGAGGGTGATGGTGGACTAGAGGAGGAGGGGTGATGGTGGACTAGAGGAGGAGGGGTGATGGTGGACTAGAGGGGGATGAGGGATGGTGGTGGACTAGAGGAGGTGGGGTGGTGGTGGACTAGAGGGGATGAGGGATGGTGGTGGACTAGGGTGGGGTGGTGGTGGACTAGAGGGGAGGTGGGGTGGTGGTGGACTAGAGGGGTGGGGTGGTGGTGGACTAGAGGAGGTGGGGTGGTGGTGGACTAGAGGGGGATGAGGGATGGTGGTGGACTAGAGGAGGTGGGGTGGTGGTGGACTAGAGGAGGTGGGGTGGTGGTGGACTAGAGGAGGTGGGGTGGTGGAGGACTAGAGGAGGTGGGGTGGTGGTGGACTAGAGGAGGTGGGGTGGTGGTGGACTAGAGGAGGTGGGGTGGTGGTGGACTAGAGGAGGTGGGGTGGTGGAGGACTAGAGGAGGAGGGATGGTGGTGGACTAGAGGAGGTGGGGTGGTGGTGGACTAGAGGAGGTGGGGTGGTGGTGGACTAGAGGAGGTGGGGTGGTGGTGGACTAGAGGAGGTGGGGTGGTGGTGGACTAGAGGAGGTGGGGTGGTGGTGGACTAGAGGAGGTGGGGTGGTGGTGGAGTAGAGGAGGAGGGATGATGGTGGACTAGAGGAGGAGGGATGATGGTGGACTAGAGGAGGTGGGGTGGTGGTGGACTAGAGGAGGAGGGGTGGTGGTGGACTAGAGGAGGTGGGATGATGGTGGACTAGAGGAGGTGGGATGATGGTGGACTAGAGGAGGTGGGATGGTGGTGGACTAGAGGAGGTGGGGTGGTGGTGGACTAGAGGAGGTGTGGTGGTGGTGGACTAGAGGAGGAGGGATGATGGTGGACTAGAGGAGGAGGGATGGTGGTGGACTAGAGGAGGAGGGATGGTGGTGGACTAGAGGAGGTGGTGGTGGACAAGAGGAGGAGGGATGGTGGACTAGAGGAGGAGGGATGGTGGTGGACTAGAACAGGAGGGATGTGGTGGACTAGAGGAGGAGGGGTGGTGGTGGACTAGAGGAGGGGTGGTGGTGGACTAGAGGAGGTGGGATGGTGGTGGACTAGAGGAGGTGGGGTGGTGGTGGACTAGAGGAGGAGGGGTGGTGGTGGACTGGTGGGGTGGTGGTGGACTAGAGGAGGTGGGGTGATGGTGGACTAGAGGAGGTGGGGTGGTGGTGGACTAGAGGAGGTGGGGTGGTAGTGGACTAGAGGAGGTGGGGTGGTGGTGGACTAGAGGAGGAGGGGATGGTGGTGGACTAGAGGAGGAGGGGTGGTGGTGGACTAGAGGAGGAGGGGTGGTGGTGGACTAGAGGAGGAGGGATGATGGTGGACTAGAGGAGTGAGGAATGGTGGACTAGAGGAGAGGGGTGTGGACTAGGAGGAGGAGGGATGATGGTGGACTAGAGGAGGAGGGGTGATGGTGGACTAGTTGAGGTGGGGTGATGGTGGACTAGAGTAGGAGGGATGATGGTGGACTAGAGGAGGTGGGATGATGGTGGACTAGAGGAGGAGGGATGATGGTGGACTAGAGGGGGGGGATAATGGTGGACTAGAGGAGGGGGGTGGTGGACTAGAGGAGGAGGGTGATGGTGGACTAGAGGAGGAGGGATGATGGTGGACTAGAGGTGAGTGGTGGTGGACTAGAGGAGGAGGATGGGGTAGGGGAGGTGGGATGGTGGTGGACTAGAGGGAGGTGGGGTGGTGGTGGACTAGAGGAGGGTGGACTAGAGGAGGTGGGGTGGTGGTGGACTAGAGGAGGTGGGGTGGTGGTGGACTAGAGGAGGAGGTGGGGGACTAGAGGAGGTGGGGTGGTGGTGGACTAGAGGAGGTGGGATGATGGTGGACTAGAGGAGGTGGGGTGGTGGTGGACTAGAGGAGGTGGGGTGGTGGTGGACTAGAGGAGGAGGGATGATGGTGGACTAGAGGAGGAGGTATGATGGTGGACTAGAGGTGGAGTGGTGGTGGACTAGAGGAGAAGGGATGATGGTGGACTAGAGGAGGAGGGATAATGGTGGACTAGAGGAGGAGGGGTGATGGTGGACTAGAGGAGGAGGGATAATGGTGTACTAGAGGAGGAGGGATGATGGTGGACTAGAGGAGGAGGGATGATGGTGGACTAGAGGAGGATGGTATGATGGTGGACTAGAGGTAGGAGGGATGATGGTGGACTAGAGGAGGTGGGGTGATGGTGGACTAGAGGAGGTGGGGTGGTGGTGGACTAGAGGAGGTAGAGGGGGGGGATAATGGTGGACTAGAGGAGGAGGGATGGTGGTGGACTAGAGGAGGAGGGATGATGGTGGACTAGAGGTGGAGTGGTGGTGGACTAGAGGAGGAGGGATGGTGGTGGACTAGAGGAGGTGGGATGTGGTGGACTAGAGGTGGGGTGGTGGTGGACTAGAGGAGGTGGGGTAGAGGGTGGTGATGGTGGACTAGAGGAGGAGGGGTGGTGGTGGACTAGAGGAGACTAGAGGTGGGTGGTGGTGGACTAGAGGAGGGATGATGGTGGAGGAGGGATGGTGGACTAGAGGAGGAGGGATGAGAAGGGGAGGTGGGGTGATGGTGGGAGGAGGGATGATGGTGGACTAGAGGAGGTGGGGTGGTGGTGGACTAGAGGAGGTGGGGTGGTGGTGGACTAGAGGAGGTGGGGTGGTGGTGGACTAGAGAGGAGGTGGGGTGGTGGTGGACTAGAGGAGGAGGGTGATGGTGGACTAGAGGAGGAGGGATGATGGTGGACTAGGAGGAGGAGGGATGATGGTGGACTAGAGGAGGAGGGATGATGGTGGACTAGGAGGTGGGTGATGGTGGACTAGAGGAGGAGGGATGATGGTGGACTAGAGGGGGGGATGGTGGACTAGAGGGGGGGGATAATGGTGGACTAGAGGAGGTGGGGTGATGGTGGACTAGGAGGATGATGGTGGACTAGAGGGAGTGGTGGTGGACTAGAGGAGGAGGGATGGTGGTGGACTAGAGGAGGTGGGGTGGTGGTGGACTAGAGGAGGTGGGGTGGTGGTGGACTAGAGGAGGTGGGGTGGTGGTGGACTAGAGGAGGGGTGGTGGTGGAGAGGAGGTGGGTGGTGGTGGACTAGAGGAGGTGGGGTGGTGGTGGACTAGAGGAGGTGGGGTGGTGGTGGACTAGAGGAGGCGGGTGATGGTGGACTAGAGGAGGTGGGGTGGTGGTGGACTAGAGGAGGTGGGGTGGTGGTGGACTAGAGGAGGTGGGGATGGTGGTGGACTAGAGGAGGGGGATGATGGTGGACTAGAGGAGGAGGGGTGATGGTGGACTAGAGGAGGAGGGATGATGGTGGACTAGGAGGAGGGGTGATGGTGGACTGGGGATGAGGGATGGTGGTGGACTAGAGGAGGTGGGGTGGTGGTGGACTAGAGGAGGTGGGGTGGTGGTGGACTAGAGGGAGGTGGGGTGGTGGTGGACTAGAGGAGGTGGGGTGGTGGTGGACTAGAGGAGGAGGGATGGTGGTGGACTAGAGGAGGGATGGGGGTGGTGGACTCGAGGAGGTGGGGTGGTGGTGGACTAGAGGAGGTGGGATGATGGTGGACTAGAGGAGGTGGGGTGGTGGTGGACTAGAGGAGGATGGGGTGGTGGTGGACTAGAGGAGGTGGGGTGGTGGTGGACTAGAGGAGGAGGAGGGATGGTGGTGGACTAGAGGAGGAGGGGTGGTGGTGGACTAGAGGAGGTGGGGTGGTGGAGGACTCGAGGAGGTGGGGTGGTGGTGGACTAGAGGAGGTGGGGTGGTGGTGGACTAGAGGAGGTGGGGTGGTGGTGGACTAGAGGAGGGGGGGTGGTGGTGGACTAGAGGAGGTGGGGTGTGGTGGACTAGAGGAGGAGGGATGATGGTGGACTAGAGGAGGAGGGATGATGGTGGACTAGGAGGAGGTGGGGTGGTGGTGGACTAGAGGAGGAGGGGTGGTGGTGGACTAGAGGGGGATGAGGGATGGTGGTGGACTAGAGGAGGTGGGGTGGTGGTGGACTAGAGGAGGAGGGGTGGGGTGGTGGTGGACTAGAGGAGGTGGGATGATGGTGGACTAGAGGTGGGGTGGTGGTGGACTAGAGGGGGAGGAGGGATGGTGGTGGACTAGAGGAGGTGGGGTGGTGGTGGACTAGAGGAGGTGGGGTGGTGGTGGACTAGAGGAGGAGGGGTGGTGGTGGACTAGAGGAGATGGGGTGGTGGTGGACTAGAGGAGGCGGGGTGGTGGTGGACTAGAGGAGGTGGGGTGGTGGTGGACTAGAGGAGGAGGGGTGGTGGTGGACTAGAGGAGGTGGGATGGTGGTGGACTAGAGGAGGTGGGGTGGTGGTGGACTAGAGGAGTGGGTGGGGTGGTGGTGGACTAGAGGAGGAGGGTGGTGGTGGACTAGAGGAGGTGGGGTGGTGGTGGACTAGAGGAGGAGGGATGATGGTGGACTAGAGGAGGAGGGTGATGGTGGACTAGAGGAGGAGGGGTGATGGTGGACTAGAGGAGGAGGGGTGGTGGTGGACTAGAGGGGGATGAGGGAGGGTGGTGGTGGACTAGAGGAGGAGGGGTGGTGGTGGTAGGGAGGACTGGGATGATGATGGATGAGGGATGGTGGTGGACTAGAGGAGGAGGGGTGGTGGTGGACTAGAGGAGGTGGGGTGGTGGTGGACTAGAGGAGGTGGGGTGGTGGTGGACTAGAGGAGGAGGGGTGGTGGTGGACTAGAGGAGGCGGGGTGGGTGGGGACTAGGAGGAGGCGGGGTGGTGGTGGACTAGAGGAGGTGGGGTGGTGGTGGACTAGAGGAGGTGGGGTGGTGGTGGACTAGAGGAGGTGGGGTGGTGGTGGACTAGAGGAGGTGGGGGGTGGTGGACTAGAGGAGGTGGGGTGGTGGTGGACTAGAGGAGGTGGGGTGGTGGTGGACTAGAGGAGGTGGGGTGGTGGTGGACTAGAGGAGGAGGGATGGTGGTGGACTAGAGGAGGTGGGGTGATGGTGGACTAGAGGAGGTGGGGTGATGGTGGACTAGAGGAGGTGGGGTGGTGGTGGACTAGAGGGGGAGGGGTGGTGGTGGACTAGAGGAGGTGGGGTGGTGGTGGACTAGAGGGGGTGGGGTGGTGGTGGACTAGAGGAGGAGGGGATGGTGGTGGACTAGAGGAGGTGGGATGGTGGTGGACTAGAGGAGGTGGGGTGGTGGTGGACTAGAGGAGGAGGATGGTGGTGGACTAGAGGGGGATGAGGAGGAGGGATGGTGGTGGACTAGGAGGAGGTGGGGTGGTGGTGGACTAGAGGAGGTGGGGTGGTGGTGGACTAGAGGAGGTGGGGTGGTGGTGGACTAGAGGAGGTGGGGTGGTGGTGGACTAGAGGAGGAGGAGGGATGATGGTGGACTAGAGGAGGAGGGATGGTGGTGGACTAGAGGAGGAGGATGATGGTGGTGGATCAGAGGAGGTGGGGTGGTGGTGGACTAGAGGAGGTGGAATGGTGGTGGACTAGAGGAGGTGGGGGTGGTGGTGGACTAGAGGAGGTGGGGTGGTGGTGGACTAGAGGAGGTGGGTGTGGGGTGGGAGGAGGGATGATGGTGGACTAGAGGAGGTGGGGTGGTGGTGGACTAGAGGAGGGGGGTGGTGGTGGTGGACTAGAGGAGGTGGGATGATGGTGGACTAGAGGAGGTGGGATGATGGTGGACTAGAGGAGGTGGGATGGTGGTGGACTAGAGGAGGTGGGGTGGTAGTGGACTAGAGGAGGTGGGGTGGTGGTGGACTAGAGGTGGGGATGATGGTGGACTAGAGGAGGTGGGGTGGTGGTGGACTAGAGGAGGAGGGATGATGGTGGACGAGAGGAGGAGGGGTGGTGGTGGACTAGAGGAGGAGGGATGATGGTGGACTAGAGGAGGAGGGATGGTGGTGGACTAGAACAGGAGGGATGGTGGTGGACTAGAGGAGGTGGGGTGGTGGTGGACTAGAGGAGGTGGGGTGGTGGTGGACTAGAGGAGGTGGGGGGTTATGGTGGACTAGAGGAGGTGGGGTGGTGGTGGACTAGGGAGGGAGGTGGGGTGATGGTGGACTAGAGGAGGTGGGGTGGTGGTGGACTAGTGGATGGATGGTGGACTGGAGGAGGTGGGGTGGTGGTGGACTAGAGGGGTGGGGTAATGGTGGACTAGAGGAGGGGGGATGGTGGTGGACTAGAGGAGGTGGGGTGATGGTGGACTAGAGGAGGAGGGATGATGGTGGACTAGAGGTGGAGGGATGATGGTGGACTAGAGGAGGAGGAGGGGATGATGGTGGACTAGAGGAGGAGGGATGATGGTGGACTAGAGGAGGAGGGATTATGGTGGACTAGAGGAGGTAGGGGGATGATGGTGGACTAGAGGAGGTGGGATGATGGTGGACTAGAGGAGGTGGGGTGGTGGTGGACTAGAGGAGGGGGATGGTGGTGGACTAGAGGAGGGGGATGGTGGTGGACTAGAGGAGGAGGGATGATGGTGGACTAGAGGAGGTAGAGAGGGGGTGGTGGTGGACTAGAGGAGGTGGGGTGGTGGTGGACTAGAGGAGGTGGGGTAATGGTGGACTAGAGGAGGAGGGAGGTGGTGGTGGACTAGAGGAGGAGGTATGGTGGTGGACTAGAGGTGGAGTGGTGGTGGACTAGAGGAGGTGGGGTGGTGGTGGACTAGAGGAGGTGGGATAATGGTGGACTAGAGGAGGTGGGGTGGTGGTGGACTAGAGGAGGTGGGGGGTAATGGTGGACTAGAGGAGGAGGGATGATGGTGGACTAGAGGTGGAGGAGGAAGGGATGATGGTGGACTAGAGGAGACTAGAGGGAGGGGTGATGGTGGACTAGAGGAGGAGGGATGATGGTGGACTAGAGGAGGAGAGATGATGGTGGACTAGAGGAGGAGGGGTGATGGTGGACTAGAGGAGGAGGGATGATGGTGGACTAGAGGAGGAGGGATTATGGTGGACTAGTTGAGGTGGGGTGGTGGTGGACGAGAGTAGGAGGGATGATGGTGGACTAGAGGAGGTGGGATGATGGTGGACTGGAGGAGGTGGGGTGGTGGTGGACTAGAGGGGGGGGGATAATGGTGGACTAGAGGAGGGGGGATAATGGTGGACTAGAGGAGGAGGGATGATGGTGGACTAGGAGGAGGGATGATGGTGGACTAGAGGTGGAGTGGTGGTGGTAGGGAGGAGGAGGGTGGTGGTGGACTAGAGGAGGTGGGATGGTGGTGGGACTAGAGGAGGAGGAGAGGATGATGGTGGACTAGAGGAGGAGGGATGGTGGTGGACTAGAGGAGGTGGGGTGGTGGTGGACTAGAGGAGGTGGGGTGGTGGTGGACTAGAGGAGGAGGGATGATGGTGGACTAGAGGAGGAGGGATGATGGTGGACTAGAGGAGGAGGGATGATGGTGGACTAGGGGAGGTGGGGTGGTGGTGGACTTGAGGAGGAGGGATGATGGTGGACTAGAGGAGGTGGGGTGGTGGTGGACTAGAGGAGGTGGGGTGGTGGTGGACTAGAGGAGGTGGGGTGGTGGTGGACTAGAGGAGGTGGGGTGGTGGTGGACTAGAGGAGGTGGGGTGGTGGTGGACTAGAGGAGGTGGGGTGGTGGTGGACTAGAGGAGGAGAGATGATGGTGGACTAGAGGAGGAGGGATGATGGTGGACTAGAGGAGGAGGGATGATGGTGGACTAGAGGAGGTGGGATGATGGTGGACTGGAGGAGGTGGGGTGGTGGTGGACCAGAGGGGGATAATGGTGGACTAGAGGAGGGGGATAATGGTGGACTAGAGGAGGAGGGATGATGGTGGACTAGAGGAGGAGGGATGATGGTGGACTAGAGGTGGAGTGGTGGTGGACTAGAGGAGGAGGGATGGTGGTGGACTAGAGGAGGTGGGATGGTGGTGGACTAGAGGGGAGGTGGGGTGGTGGTGGACTAGAGGAGGTGGGGTGGTGGTGGACTAGAGGAGGTGGGGTGGTGGTGGACTAGAGGAGGTGGGGTGGTGGTGGACTAGGAGGAGGTGGGGTGGTGGTGGACTAGAGGAGGTGGGGTGGTGGTGGACTAGAGGAGGTGGGATGATGGTGGACTAGAGGAGGTGGGGTGGTGGTGGACTAGAGGAGGTGGGGTGGTGGTGGACTAGAGGAGGAGGGATAATGGTGGACTAGAGGAGGAGGGATGATGGTGGACTAGAGGAGGAGGGGTGAGGTGGACTAGAGGAGGAGGGATGATGGTGGACTAGAGGAGGAGGGTGGTGGTGGACTAGAGGAGGTGGGGTGGTGGTGGACTAGAGGAGGAGGGATGATGGTGGACTAGAGGAGGAGGGGTGGTGGTGGACTAGAGGAGGTGGGGTGGTGGTGGACTAGAGGAGGAGGGGGTGATGGTGGACTAGAGGAGGAGGGGTGATGGTGGACTAGAGGAGGAGGGATGATGGTGGACTAGAGGAGGAGGTATGATGGTGGACTAGGAGGAGGAGGGATGGTGGTGGACTAGAGGAGGAGGGAGGGATGGTGGACTAGAGAGGTGGGGTGGTGGTGGACTAGAGGAGGAGGGATGATGGTGGACTAGAGGAGGAGGTGGGGTGGTGGTGGACTAGAGGAGGTGGGGTGGTGGTGGACTAGAGGAGGTGGGGTGGTGGTGGACTAGAGGAGGAGGGATGGTGGTGGACTAGAGGAGGAGGGATGGTGGTGGACTAGAGGAGGAGGGATGATGGTGGACTAGAGGAGGGGGGATGGTGGTGGACTAGAGGAGGCGGGGTGGTGGTGGACTAGAGGAGGCGGGGGTGGTGGTGGACTAGAGGGGAGGACTAGAGGAGGGGGATGGTGGTGGACTAGAGGGAGGACTAGGGAGGTGGGGTGGTGGTGGACTAGAGGAGGAGGGACTGGTGGTGGACTAGAGGAGGCGGGGTGGTGGTGGACTAGAGGAGGCGGGGTGGTGGTGGACTAGAGGAGGTGGGGGGTGGTGGTGGACTAGAGGAGGTGGGTTGGTGGTGGACTAGAGGAGGTGGGGTGATGGTGGACTAGAGGAGGAGGGATGATGGTGGACTAGAGGAGGAGGGATGATGGTGGACTAGAGGAGGAGGGATGATGGTGGATAGGGAGGGAGGGGTGGTGGACTAGAGGAGGTGGGGTGGTGGTGGACTAGAGGAGGAGGGATGATGGTGTAGGGAGGTGGGTGGTGGTGGACTTGAGGAGGAGGGATGATGGTGGACTAGAGGAGGTGGGGTGGTGGTGGACTAGAGGAGGTGGGGTGGTGGTGGACTAGAGGAGGTGGGGTGGTGGTGGACTAGAGGAGGAGGGGTGGTGGTGGACTAGAGGAGGTGGGGTGATGGTGGACTAGGAGGAGGTGGGGGATGGTGGACTAGAGGAGGAGGGGTGATGGTGGACTAGGAGGAGGTGGGTGGTGGTGGACTAGAGGAGGTGGGGTGGTGGTGGACTAGAGGAGGTGGGGGTGGTGGGGACTGGGAGGAGGTGGGGGTGGTGGTGGACTAGAGGAGGAGGATAATGGTGACTAGAGGAGGAGGGGTGATGGGTGGACTAGAGGAGGAGGGATAATGGTGGACTAGAGGAGGAGGGATGATGGTGGACTAGAGGAGGAGGATGATGGTGGACTAGAGGAGGAGGTATGATGGTGGACTAGAGGTGGAGTGGTGGTGGACTAGGAGGAGGAGGGATGATGGTGGACTAGAGGAGGTGGGGTGGTGGTGGACTAGAGGAGGAGGGGTGGTGGTGGACTAGAGGAGGAGGGGTGGTGGTGGACTAGAGGAGGAGGGATGGTGGTGGACTAGAGGAGGTGGGGTGGTGGTGGACTGGAGGAGGTGGGGTGGTGGTGGACTAGAGGAGGTGGGGGTGGTGGTGGACTAGGAGGAGGAGGGGTGGTGGTGGACTAGAGGAGGAGGGGTGATGGTGGACTAGAGGAGGAGGGGTGATGGTGACTAGAGGAGGAGGGATAATGGTGGAGGAGGAGGGATGATGGTGGACTAGAGGAGGAGGGATGATGGTGGACTAGAGGAGGAGGAGGGGTGGTGGTGGACTAGAGGAGGAGGGATGGTGGTGGTGAGGAGGAGGGATTATGGTGGACTAGTTGAGGTGGGGTGGTGGTGACCAGAGGCAGGAGGGATGATGGTGGACTAGAGGACTGGGAGAGGAGGTGGGGGTGGTGGTGGACTAGAGGGGGGATAATGGTGGACTAGAGGAGGTGGGGATAATGGTGGACTAGAGGAGGGGTGATGGTGGACTAGAGGAGGACTAGGGGTGATGGTGGTGGACTAGAGGAGGTGGGGTGGGGTAGAGGAGGTGGTGTGGTGGACTAGAGGAGGTGGGGATGATGGTGGACTAGGAGGAGGAGGTGGTGGTGGACTAGAGGAGGTGGGGTGGGGTGGACTAGAGGGAGGTGGGGTGGTGGACTAGAGGAGGAGGGTGGTGGTGGACTAGAGAGGAGGAGGGATGATGATGGTGGACTAGAGGAGGTGGGTGGTGGTGGACTAGGAGGAGGTGGGGTGGTGGTGGACTAGAGGAGGAGGGATGATGGTGGACTAGAGGAGGAGGGATGATGGTGGACTAGAGGAGGGTGGTGGTGGACTGGAGGCGGGTGGTGGTGGACTAGAGGAGGAGGTGGTGGTGGACTAGGAGTGGGAGGAGGGTGGTGGGTGGACTAGAGGAGGAGGGGTAATGGTGGACTAGAGAGGAGGGGGTGATGGTGGACTAGGAGGAGGATGGTGGACTAGAGGAGGAGGGGTGATGGTGGACTAGAGGAGGAGGGATGATGGTGGACTAGTGGAGGAGGAGGATGGTGACCAGATGTGGACTGGTGGGAGGTGAGAGAGTGGTGGTGGACTAGAGGAGGAGGGATGATGGGTGGACTAGAGGAGGTGGGTGGTGGTGGACTAGAGGGAGGTGGGGTGGTGGTGGACTAGAGGAGGAGGGGTGGTGGTGGACTAGGAGGAGGAGGGGTGGTGGTGGACTAGAGGAGGTGGGGTGGTGGTGGACTAGAGGAGGTGGGGTTGGTGGTGACTAGAGGAGGTGGGGGTGGGTGGACTAGAGGAGGTGGGGGTGGTGGTGGACTAGAGGAGGAGGGATGATGGTGGACTAGAGGAGGAGGGATGGTGGTGGACTAGAGGAGGAGGGACAGATGGTGACTAGAGGAGGAGGGATGATGGTGGACTAGAGGAGGAGGGATGATGGTAGACTAGGGGGAGGAGGGATGATGGTGACTAGGACTGGAGGAGGAGGGATGATGGTGGACTAGGAGGAGGTGGGGTGGTGGTGGACTAGAGGAGGTGGGAGGGTGGGTGACCAGAGGAGGGGCAGGACCAGAGGAGGTGGGGGTGGTAAGTGGACCAGATGATAAGTGGCGGCAGTGATCAGGAGGAGGTGGGTGGTGGTGGACTAGTGAGGTGGGGCAGGTGGACTAGAGGAGGAGAGATGATTGGGTGGACTAGAGGATGAGGGATGATGGTGACCAGAGGAGGAGGGATGATGGTGGACTAGGAGTGGAGGGATGATGCGGACTAGAGGAGGTGGTGGTGGTGGAGTAGAGGAGGAGGATGATGGTGAGTAGAGGAGGAGTGGATGATGCAGGAGCAGAGGAGGTGGGGTGGTGGTGGACTTGATATGATGGAGGGATGATGGTGACCAGAGGATATGGTGCAGGTGGACTAGAGGAGTGGTGGTGGTGGTGGACTAGAGGAGGTGGGGTGGTGGTGACTAGGAGGAGGTGGGTGGCAGGACTAGGAGGAGAGGTGGGTGATGGTGACAGAGGAGTGTGGGGTGGATGGTGGATCAGATGTGATGAGGTGATGGTGGACCAGAGGAGGTGGGGTGGTGGTGACCAGGAGGATGTGGGGTGGCAGGACTAGAGGAGGTGGGTGGCAGGACCAGGAGGAGGTGGCAGACCAGATGAGGACAATGGTGTGGATTCAGAGGGAGGAGGGGTGATGGTGGACTAGAGGAGGAGGGAGTGATGGTGGACTAGAGGGGAGGGATGATGGTGGACTAGGAGGAGGGATGATGGTGGACTAGAGGAGGAGGTATGATGGTGGACTAGAGGTGGAGTGGTGGTGGACTAGAGGAGGAGGGATGATGGTGGACTGTGGTGAGGTGGGGTGGCGGGTGGACCAGAGGAGGAGGGCAGGTGGACTCAGAGGAGGAGGGCAGGGTGACTCTAGAGGAGGAGGGATGGTGGTGGACCAGGAGGGGAGGTGGGCGGTGGTGACTCAGGAGGAGGTGGGGGTGGTGGTGACTAGGAGGAGGTGGGGTGGTGGTGGACTAGAGGAGGAGGGGATGGTGACCAGAGGAGGAGGGGTGATGGTGGACTAGGAGGAGGAGTGGGGTGATGCAGGACTAGGTGACAGTGGACGATGGTGGACTCAGGAGGAGGAGGGGTGATGTGGTGGATCAGAGGAGGTGGTGGTAGGACTAGAGGAGGTGTAAGATGGTGGACTAGAGGAGGTGGGTGATGGTGACTACAGGAGGAGGATGATGGTGGACTGGAGGAGGTGGGGTGGTGGTGGACTAGAGGAGGTGGGGGTGATGGGTGGACTAGAGGAGGAGGGGTGATGGTGGACTAGAGGAGGAGGGGTGATGGTGGACTAGAGGAGGAGGGATGATGGTGGACTAGAGGAGGAGGGATGATGGTGGACTAGGGGAGGAGGTATGATGGTGACTAGAGGTGGAGTGGTGGTGGACTAGAGGAGGAGTGGTGGTGGACTAGAGGAGGAGGGGGGTGGGGTGGACTAGGAGGAGGTGGGGTGGTGGTGGACTAGAGGAGGCGGGGTGGTGGTGGACTAGAGGAGGAGGGAGGGATGGTGGTGGAATAGAGGAGGCGGGGTGGTGGTGGACTAGAGGAGGCGGGGTGGTGGTGGACTAGAGGAGGCGGGGTTGGTGGTGGACTAGAGGAGGCGGGGTGGTGGTGGACTAGAGGAGGCGGGGTGGTGGTGGACTAGAGGAGGAGGGGGTGATGGTGGACTAGAGGAGGAGGGGTGATGGTGGGACTAGGAGGAGGAGGGATGATGGTGGACTAGAGGAGGAGGGTATGATGGTGGACTAGAGGTGGAGTGGATGGTGGACTAGGAGGGAGGAGGGATGATGGTGGACTAAGAGGAGGTGGGATTGTGGTGGTGGACTAGGAGGAGGCGGGGTGGTGGTGGACTAGAGGAGGCGGGGGTGGTGGTGGACTAGAGGAGGCGGGGTGGTGGTGGACTAGAGGAAGGTGGTGGTGGACTAGAGGAGGCGGGGTGGTGGTGGACTAGGAGGAGGCGGGGTGGTGGTGGACTAGAGGAGGAGGGGTGATGGTGGACTAGAGGAGGAGGGGTGATGGTGGACTAGAGGAGGAGGTATGATGGTGGACTAGAGGAGGAGGGATGATGGTGGACTAGAGGAGGAGGGATGATGGTGGACTAGAGGAGGAGGGATGATGGTGGACTAGAGGAGGAGGTATGATGGTGGACTAGAGGTGGAGTGATGGTGGACTAGAGGAGGAGGGATGATGGTGGACTAGAGGAGGTGGGTGTGGTGGTGGACTAGGAGGAGGTGGGGTGGTGGTGGACTAGAGGAGGAGGGGTGGTGGTGGACTAGAGGAGGAGGAGTGGTGGTGGACTAGAGGAGGAGGGATGGTGGTGGACTAGAGGAGGTGGGGTGGTGGTGGACTAGAGGAGGTGGGGTGGTGGTGGACTAGAGGAGGTTGGTTGGTGGTGGACAAAGGAGGTGGGTTGGTGGTGGACTAGAGGAGGTGGGGTGGTGGTGGACTAGAGGAGGAGGGATGATGGTGGACTGGAGGAGGAGGGATGATGGTGGACTCGAGGAGGTGGGGTGGTGGTGGACTAGAGGAGGTGGGGTGGTGGTGGACTAGAGGAGGTGGGGTGGTGGTGGACTAGAGGAGGTGGGGTGGTGGTGGACTAGAGGAGGTGGGGTGGTGGTGGACTAGAGGAGGAGGGATGATGGTGGACTCGAGGAGGAGGGATGATGGTGGACTCGAGGAGGTGGGGTGGTGGTGGACTAGAGGAGGTGGGGTGGTGGTGGACTAGAGAAGGTGGGGTGGTGGTGGACTAGAGGAGGTGGGGTGGTGGTGGACTAGAGAAGGAGGGATGGTGGTGGACTAGAGGAGGAGGGATGGTGGTGGACTAGAGGAGGTGGGGTGGTGGTGGACTAGAGAAGGAGGGATGGTGGTGGACTAGAGGAGGTGGGGTGGTGGTGGACTAGAGGAGGTGGGGTGGTGGTGGACTAGAGAAGGAGGGATGGTGGTGGACTAGAGGAGGAGGGATGGTGGTGGACTAGAGGAGGTGGGCGGTAGAAAACAAGCAAAATGATCAAAATCTGAAATGTCAAGGATTCTTAACACAACGTAACACACAGGGTGGTAGCAACATGATGGAACTAACAAAACACAACACAGGGAAACACACGGTTTGTAAAGATGCAGGTTTGGTTCCATGCAGAAGACATTTCATAGGAGCTGATTAGTAATTAAGAGTCTGTGCATCATTCATGACTAACCTTCAACCCATACAGAGGCTAACCTCGTTTAGCTTCAACATGCTAGTTAGATTACCAGCTAACCTAGCTTAGCGTCATCATCATACCAGTTAGCAGGCAGCTTCACCACTTCCAGTACAGTTTAGGCATCGCCCGGCGTGCAAAACAAGCAGACCCATTGCTACTGAAGCAAATCTAGTTTTATCACCTACATAATATATCATTAATATAGATTCAATATCAGCCAGCCATCATCAACTATATTATCCTATCCAATAAAAAGCCTCCGCTCAGTCTTGCTCAATCCCCATTGGTCAGCGTGGCCAGGCATGCTCCGCCGTCACGATGCAAAGCACACATCCGATTGGTTACCTGAGCTGATTTGAGAGCTCATTGGCTTCTAGTGGTTTACGCAAGAACCTGGGAGATCTGCGCACAACAGAGAGAGGAGTTCACACACACAGTTCTCAAACACATACAGATCTCACACACACTGAGTGTACTCATGGAGTACATCAGACATACTGGTGGGGAGCTTGTACTGTAATGAGTCCTCCTGTGGAACTCTGGGGGGAGGGAAAGGTAAAGAGGGAAGGGGGTGACAGACAGAAGGAGATAGGGGGAGGGAAAGGTAAAGAGGGAAGGGGTGACAGACAGAAGGAGATAGGGGGGAGGGAAAGGTAAAGAGGGAAGGGGGTGACAGACAGAAGGAGATAGGGGGGAGGGAAAGGTAAAGAGGGAAGGGGGTGACAGACAGAAGGAGATAGGGGGGAGGGAAAGGTAAAAGAGGGAAGGGGGTGACAGACAGAAGGAGATAGGGGGAGGGAAAGGTAAAGAGGGAAGGGGGTGACAGACAGAAGGAGATAGGGGGAGGGAAAGGTAAAGAGGGAAGGGGGTGACAGACAGAAGGAGATAGGGGGGAGGGAAAGGTAAAGAGGGAAGGGGGTGACAGACAGAAGGAGATAGGGGGAGGGGAAAGGTAAAGAGGGAAG
>NW_027010074.1:0-35718 GCF_036934945.1 Oncorhynchus masou masou
GAAGCTCTAGAATTAAAACATAATGTATAAAACTCTAGAATTAAAATAATGACTGATTCCCTGACCTGTCAATGTTTTTAATATGCTGTTTTTGATTTTGTTATACTCTTGTGAATTATATGGTTTTTACTAGATTACTTGTAGTTTTTCATGTTGTTTGTCTGTAAGTTTTGTAATGACTTGGTGCTGCCTAACTTGACCAGGATGCTCTTGAAAAAGATATTTTAAATCTCAATGAGACCTTCCTGGTTAAATAAAGTTTAAATAAAAAAAATGTAAAAAATAAATACAATAATGTATAAAGCTCTAGAATAAAGCATAATAGGAAGCTCAATAACAACAGTGAACACTGTGCATAGCAGCTGCCCAGTCGTATTATGTTTAAGGATGTAGCGCAACGATAAATCTGTCCCAATGTAATGTTAAATGCTTCATATACTTTTAAGGTTTCAGAGCTCACTTTTATTTTCCTCACAATGTAACAGAACAGGCTGAATGTACCAATGTACCTACAGTGCCTTGCGAAAGTATTCGGCCCCCTTGAACTTTGCGACCTTTTGCCACATTTCAGGCTTCAAACATAAAGATATAAAACTGTATTTTTTGTGAAGAATCAACAACAAGTGGGACACAATCATGAAGTGGAACGACATTTATTGGATATTTCAAACTTTTTTAACAAATCAAAAACTGAAAAATTGGGCGTGCAAAATTATTCAGCCCCCTTAAGTTAATACTTTGTAGCGTCACCTTTTGCTGCGAGTACAGCTGTAAGTCGCTTGGGATATGTCTCTATCAGTTTTGCACATCGAGAGACTGACATTTTTTCCCATTCCTCCTTTCAAAACAGCTCAAGCTCAGTGAGGTTGGATGGAGAGCATTGTTGAACAGCAGTTTTCAGGTCTTTCCCCAGATTCTCGATTGGATTCAGGTCTGGACTTTGACTTGGCCATTCTAACACCTGGATATGTTTATTTTTGAACCATTCCATTGTAGATTTTGCTTTATGTTTTGGATCATTGTCTTGTTGGAAGACAAATCTCCGTCCCAGTCTCAGGTCTTTTGCAGACTCCATCATGTTTTCTTCCAGAATGGTCCTGTATTTGGCTCCATCCATCTTCCCATCAATTTTAACCATCTTCCCTGTCCCTGCTGAAGAAAAGCAGGCCCAAACCATGATGCTGCCACCACCATGTTTGACAGTGGGGATGGTGTGTTCATTGTGATGAGCTGTGTTGCTTTTACGCCAAACATAACGTTTTGCATTGTTGCCAAAAAGCTCAATTTTGGTTTCATCTGACCAGAGCACCTTCTTCCACATGTTTGGTGTGTCTCCCAGGTGGCTTGTGGCAAACTTTAAACGACACTTTTTATGGATATCTTTAAGAAATGGCTTTCTTCTTGCCACTTCCATAAAGGCCAGATTTGTGCAATATACGACTGATTGTTGTCCTATGGACAGAGTCTCCCACCTCAGCTGTAGATCTCTGCAGTTCATCCAGAGTGATCATGGGCCTCTTGGCTGCATCTCTGATCAGTCTTCTCCTTGTATGAGCTGAAAGTTTAGAGGGACGGCCAGGTCTTGGTAGATTTGCAGTGGTCTGATACTCCTTCCATTTCAATATTATCGCTTGCACAGTGCTCATTGGGATGTTTAAAGCTTGGGAAATCTTTTTGTATCCAAATCCGGCTTTAAACTTCTTCACAACAGTATCTCGGACCTGCCTGGTGTGTTCCTTGTTCTTCATGATGCTCTCTGCGCTTTTAACGGACCTCTGAGACTATCACAGTGCAGGTGCATTTATACGGAGACTTGATTACACACAGGTGGATTGTATTTATCATCATTAGTCATTTAGGTCAACATTGGATCATTCAGAGATCCTCACTGAACCTCTGGAGAGAGTTTGCTGCACTGAAAGTAAAGGCTTAAGGACAACAAAGTCAAGGTATTGGAGTGGCATCACAAAGCACTGACCTCAGTCATATAGAAAATTTGTGGGCGGAACAGAAAAAGCCAACTTATTGTGGGAAGCTTGTGCAAGGCTACCCAAAACGTTTGATCCAAGTTAAACAATTACGTACCCACTGGGAACGTAATGAAATAAATAAAAGCTGAAATAAATCATTACCTCTACTATTATTCTGATATTTCACATTCTTAAAATAAGGGAATTATTACTAGGATTAAATGTTGGGAATTGTGAAAAACTGTGTTTAAATGTATTTGGATTAGGTGTATGTAAACTTCTGACTTCGACTGTATATCACCTAGGGGATTTGAACCTGTTAAATGTTGGTTAAAGGCCCAAGTTCTCAACCACTTGGCTCCTTGCCGCCACATGAGTCCCAGGGACCATTCCAGGTCCTCAGTGATGTGCACGCCAAGGACCTATCGCTTTTTACCCACTCCACTGAGTCCCTGTCGATGTGGATCGCGTCGTGCTCTCTCGTCTGTCTCCTCTAGTCCATGACCAGCTCCATTGTTTTGTTGACATTAAGGGAGAGGTTATTTTCCTCACACCACTCTGCCAGGACCGTTCACCTTCTCCCTGGAGGCTGACTCGTCATTGTTGGTAATCAGGTCTACCGCTGGTTTGTTGTCAGCAAACTGGATGATGGAGTTGGAGACGTGCATGGGCACTCAGACATGGGTGAACAGGGAGTACAGGACGGGGCTGTGCACGCACCCCTATTGGGCTCCTGTGCTGAGGATCAGCGTGACGTAGTTGTTGTTGCCTACCTTCACCACCTGGGGTCGGCCCGTCAAATGTCTAGGACCCAGTTGCACAGGATGGGGTTCAGACCCAGGGCCCTGAGCTTAGTGATGAGCTTGGAGGGCACTATGGTGTTGAAAGCTGAGCTGTAGTTGATGAAGAGCATTCTTACATAGGTATTTCTCTTGTCCAGTGGGAGAACGACCTGTGCAGCACAATGGGGATTTCGTCATCTGTGGATAAACGGCGAGAGTTTAATTATTTGGATAGAATATTCAAGACTGTGCAAATTGGTTTCAAAGAGTTTCATGGGAAGCATTTTTAGAAGACATTGAGAAAACATCTCAGCTCAGACATGGATGAAACTAAATATAATGCCAAAATTGTTTACATCTCTGGAACACTGCATTATTTGTTTACATTCGTGCATTCTATTCTGCACAGTTACTCATTTCCCGGCCACAAACCAGCGGAGGATGCAGAGGTGAGGACGGCTCATACCTGCCCGGAATGTTCTGTCATGTCCACATCAACACCACAACTTATTTCTTCATTTTTTTCTCTAAGCAGGGGATAACATACACAGTACATACTCCTCTCTTCCTCTGTCTTCTCTCATCTCTCCCTCTATCTTCCCTGATCTCTCCCTCTATCTTCCCTAATTTCTTCCTCTGCCTTCCCTCATGTCTCCCTCTCTTCCTTTGTCTTTTCTGTCTAAAAAGCAGAGCAATGTTTGAAGATGTGAATTGATGAGCTGATGTTTCGTACCTGTTTTGAGCTATGCTTACCAACTATGGTTTTGATTGAGTATGCTGACCTTCGGGTGGAGTGAGATGGTAGCGTTCACCTCAGGAATGTCCTGTGCCTAGGTCAGCAAAGTCTACCGGACAGAGTAGATGAGGGGGTTGAGCCCCAGGACCAGGGCACACACCAGGCAGTAGAAGCCCGGCATGGTGCCTCCCCACAGGCCCCTGGTCCTCGCCAGCCTCTTCCTGTAATCAATCAATCAAATGTTCTTCATAAAGCCCTTTAACATCAGCAGCTTTAGTTAAATAGTTTCTACAGTATATTCTGTGCTGTTATATTGCCATCTGTAGACGTTATGTGACTACAGTACATTTCCGTGCTGTTATATTGCCATCTGTAGATGTTATGTGACTACAGTACATTTCCGTGCTGTTATATTGCCATCTGTAGACGTTATGTGACTACAGTACATTTCTGTGCTGTTATATTGCCATCTGTAGACGTTATGTGACAACAGTACATTTCCTTGCTGTTATATTGCCATCTGTAGACGTTATGTGACTACAGTACATTTCCGTGCTGTTATATTGCCATTTGTAGACGTTATGTGACTACAGTACATTTCTGTGCTGTTATTTTCCATCTGTAGACGTTACGTGACTACAGTACATCTCTGTGCTGTCATTTTCCATCTGTAGACGTTACGTGACTACAGTACATCTCTGTGCTGTTATTTTCCATCTGTAGACGTTACGTGACTATAATACATCTCTGTGCTGTTATTTTCCATCTGTAGACGTTACGTGACTACAGTACATCTCTGTGCTGTTATTTTCCATCTGTAGACGTTACGTGACTACAGTACTATATTAACCCATCCTTCCCATGTTCAGGGATCATTTCCACAACAAATGAAATGTGTCTTTGGACAAATATTGTCCTTCTAGTTATCTGAGGAGATTCGCTCCACTCCATGATTCCCCCTCTGTTTTGGGGAACAGAGCACTAAGTCAACTTTAAAGCCGACGTAGGCTATAATGGATGATGCTCTCAGCACTTGATGTTGTTCTCTTGCGTTAGGCTACAGCCCATATTTAATGTGTTGATTCCGCCTTTCTCTCACACGGGGCTTAGTGGTGCAGAGCTCTCCAGGTCTCACTGGGAAGCCACCATCGCACAGTCGCACTCTACCGCACTGCTCTGTGTGTGTGTGTGTCTGTGTGTGTGTCTCTGTCTCTGTGTGTCTGTGTGTGTGTGTGTGTGTGTGTGTGTGTGTGTGTGTGTGTGTGTGTGTGTGTGTGTGTGTGTGTGTGTGTGTGTGTGTGTGTGTGTGTGTGTGTGTGTGTGTGTGTGTGTGTCAACCATCAAATGTAGTGCCAGGTTATTTTCTCATTCAGTGGTCAATGTGATAATGAATAGTTTTTTTTCACAGTACGACAATATTAATACAGTTAGGCCTCAGTCCAGTCTGCAGGCCGGTTTACGTTTTCTTCCTGATGGTCAATGACACACTTTTGGAAGTCTGTGCATAAGAGGAACCTGAGTGTCTCAGCTGCAGATGTCAATGCAATGCCTTTGGGAGTTGTACCTTCACAATTCTGATTCAACAGTTGTATTATCCTGTTTTGGTTTTTGGTTTACTGGCTTACTAGTTCGCTGGCTTGCAGTTGTACTGGTTTGCTGGCTTGCTGGTGTACTGCTTTACTGGCTTGCTGGTTTCTGGACTTGCTGGTTTTCTAGCTTGCTGGTTTGCTGGCTTGCTGGTTTCCTGCTTGCTGGTTTCCTGGTTTTCTGGCTTGCTGGCTTACTGGTTTGCTGGCATGCTGGTTTACTGGTTAGCTGGCTTGCTGGTTTGCTAGCTTGCTGGTTTCCTGCTTGCTGGTTTCCTGGTTTACTGGTTTGCTGGCTTGCTGGTTTACTGGTTTGCTGGATTGCTGGTTTTCTGGCTTGCTGGTTTTCTGGCTTGCTGGTTTACTGGTTTGCTGGTTTACTGGTTTGCTACCTTGCTGGTTTACTGGTTTGCTGGCTTGCTGGTTTACTGGTTTGCTGGTTTGCTGGTTTGCTGGCTTGCTGGCTTGCTGGTTTACTGGTTTGCTGGTTTGCTGGCTTGCTGGTTTGCTGGCTTGCTGGCTTGCTAGCTTGCTGGTTTCCTGCTTGCTGGTTTCCTGGTTTACTGGTTTGCTGGCTTGCTGGCTTGCTGGTTTACTGGTTTGCTGGCTTGCTGGTTTTCTGGCTTGCTGGTTTTCTGGCTTGCTGGTTTACTGGTTTGCTGGCTTGCTGGTTTACTGGTTTGATGGCTTGCTGGTTTGCTGGCTTGCTGGTTTCCTGCTTGCTGGTTTCCTGGTTTACTGGTTTGCTGGCTTGCTGGTTTACTGATTTGCTGGCTTGCTGGTTTGCTGGTTTACTGGTTTGCTGGCTTGCTGGTTTGCTGGCTTGCTGGTTTACTGGTTTGCTGGCTTGCTGGTTTACTGGTTTGCTGGCTTGCTGGCTTGCTAGGTGGCTTTCTGGCATACTGACTTTGTCCTACAACAAGTCGGTCGTGATGGTCCAGATGGTGTCTATATTACCATCCGCATCCCCATGCCTCTACGTACAGCCAGCCCTGCTGACAGAAAGCTTTTCTCAAACTCCCTCCAAGGCAAATTGATTCCACACTTCACAGATTATGCAAACATTGCACAGGGAAACGAGGTAGAAATGTAATGGAGTGAATCAGGACACAATTATATACTTCTCTCTCTTTCTGTACTAAAGCAACATAAATATGATTAGCGTATGTTAACTTAGTATCAGAAGAGAGATAACGGCCTGTAATATGCTGTGATACAGTACTCTGAACCCAGGGGACGGCCTGTAATATGCTGTGATACAGTACTCTGAACCCAGGGGACGGCCTGTAATATGCTGTGATACAGTACTCTGAACCCAGGGGACGGCCTGTAATATGCTGTGTTACAGTACTCTGAACCCATGGGACGGCCTGTAATATGAGGTGATACAGTACTCTGAACCCAGGGGACGGCCTGTAATATGAGGTGATACAGTACTCTGAACCCAGGGGACGGCCTGTAATATGAGGTGATACAGTACTCTAAACCCAGAGGACGGCCTGTAATATGCTATGATACAGTACTCTGAACCCAGGGGACGGCCTGTAATATGAGGTGATACAGTACTCTGAACCCAGGGGACGGCCTGTAATATGAGGTGATACAGTACTCTGAACCCAGGGGACGGCCTGTAATATGCTGTGATACAGTACTCTGAACCCAGGGGACGGCCTGTAATATGCTATGATACAGTACTCTGAACCCAGGGGACGGCCTGTAATATGCTATGATACAGTACTCTGAACCCAGGGGACGGCCTGTAATATGAGGTGATACAGTACTCTGAACCCAGGGGACGGCCTGTAATATGCTGTGATACAGTACTCTGAACCCAGGGGACGGCCTGTAATATGCTGTGATACAGTACTCTGAACCCAGGGGACGGCCTGTAATATGCTGTGATACAGTACTCTGAACCCAGGGGACGGCCTGTAATATGCTGTGATACAGTACTCTGAACCCAGGGGACTGCCTGTAATATGCTGTGATGCAGTACTCTGAACCCAGGGGACGGCCTGTAATATGCTATGATACAGTACTCTGAACCCAGGGGACGGCCTGTAATATGCTGTGATACAGTACTCTGAACCCAGGGCACGGCCTGTAATATGCTGTGATACAGTATTTGGCCCTTTACCTCTTCAACAAATCAAATCAAATGTATTTATAAAGCCCTTCTTACGTCAGCTGATATCTCAAAGTACTGTACAGAAACCCAGCCTAAATCCCCAAACAGCAAGCAATGGAGGTGTAGAAGAATACATGCACATTCATGGGAAACGCAGTTTAGACAGTGAGCATGAGAAATAAACACAAAGTTAAACCCATAAACATCTTTTCTCATACAGCAGCATTATATTCCGTCAAGATAACTTCTGTGCCGGTTTTGTAAAACACGGTTAAGGATTTTAGAAAAATTACTTATTCAGTTGTTGAGCAGAGAAGTCATGTGTCAGCGCCATTTACATGGTTACATGTACATTTATCAGCACCATGGTTACATTTGTCAGGGCCATGGTTACATTTGTCAGGGTCATGGTTACATTTATAAGCACCATGGTTACATTTATCAGCACCATGGTTACATTTGTCAGGGCCATGGTTACATTTGTCAGGGCCATGGTAGCCATGGTTACATTTGTCAGGGCCATGGTTACATTTGTCAGGGTCATGGTTATATTTGTCAGGGTCATGGTTATATTTGTCAGGGCCATGGTTACATTTGTCAGGGCCATGGTAGCCATGGTTACATTTGTCAGGGCCATGGTTACATTTGTCAGGGCCATGGTAGCCATGGTTACATTTGTCAGGGCCATGGTTACATTTGTCAGGGGCATGGTGTAACGGTTTTCATGCGGTGAAAGAGAGTCGGACCAAAATGCAGCGTGTAGATTGCGATCCATGTTTAATCAACAAACGTAAACACGAATCAATACAAATACTACAAAACAAAGAACGTAACGAAAACCGAAACGGCCTATACTAGTTTAAACTAACACAGCGACAGGAACAAGGACACTAAGGACAATCACCCACGAAACACACAAAGAATATGGCTGCCTAAATATGGTTCCCAATCAGAGACAACGATAATCACCTGACTCTGATTGAGAACCGCCTCAGGCAGCCATAGACTAACGCTAGACATCCCACAAAACCCCAAGACAAAAACACACCACAATAACCCATGTCACACCCTGGCCTGACCGAATAAATGAAGAATAAACATAATATATTTCGACCAGGCGTGACACATGGTTACATTTATCAGCACCATGGTTACATTTATCAGCACCATGGTTACATTTGTCAGTGCTATGGTTACATTTATCAGGGGCATGGTTACATTTATCAGCACCATGGTTACATTTGTCAGGGCTATGGTTACATTTGTCAGGGGCATGGTTATATTTATCAGCACCATGGTTACATTTATCAGCACCATGGTTACATTTATCAGGGCTATGGTTACATTTGTCAGGGGCATGGTTATATTTATCAGCACCATGGTTACATTTATCAGCACCATGGTTACATTTGTCAGGGTCATGGTTACATTTGTCAGCGCCATGCATTATAACTGTGTGGCCTGCCATGCGTTGACCCTATCAGGGTGACTGCAGAGTGGTTGTTCAACAACATTCAGTCTGGGAGTGATTGTGTTGTGATTGTCAGTGACTCTTCACAACATTTTAGACCATCAGAGGTCCATTCTGGGGACAGACATAAATCTTCTATTCCACAAACCAATTTGTAATTTTACTTGACAATGCAATAACTCTTGGTTTGGAACATGTCACCTTTTTTTACATGTATTTTTTTACCTTTATTTATCTAGGCAAGTCAGTTATAAATAATATAAATAATATAGCAATTATTTCACAGCCCACACATTTTTTTCCCACAATGCACCAATATAACAAGTTCACAATGTTTTACAGTTGATAATAGACTAACTATGTAAATTACAGAAATCCTTTGCTGGCAGTGCTGGCAGTGGACACCAGCCTTCAACATTTGAAGTAAGTTGACAAAATATCCGCTTAGGACCTAAGGGGATCCAATTCATGCATCATTAGCTTCTCAGTTTCTGTCAAAATCACAGAGCTTAGCCAGTAGTCTAACATAGTCCGTTAGTTAAAAAACTGTACTTTAAATACTAATTTTACATGGCCCTTTACATATGCTGTTTCCCTTATCTCAAACCACAAGCCCCATATTATTTTAAGCCTGTGTGTTAATTGAATCCATGAAGGTATTCATCTTTGAAATGAAGAATTACATTCCACCTCGCTTTTCCCCCCAACCAAATGAATGAATGAGATTTAGAGACGTTCCAACTGTTTTCTGCTCAGAACTATTATGAATGAGCTGTGTGGAAAAGATGATTTTACTGAGAACCTCTATGAAAGGCAATTTATGGATTATCTATCTATTTATCTGTCTGTCTGTCTGTCTGTCTGTCTGTCTGTCTGCCTGCCTGTCTGTCTGTCTGTCTGTCTGTCTGTCTGTCTGTCTGTCTGTCTGTCTGTCTGTCTGTCTGTCTGTCTGTCTGTCTGTCTGTCTGTCTGTCTGTCTGTCTGTATTGATTTACACAACATGCCTACCACTTTGAAGATGCAAACGTTTTTTTGTGAAACAAACAAGAAATAAGACAAAAAAGCAGAAAACTTTAGCATGCATAACTATTCAACCCCCCCCCCCCCCCCAAAAAAAAGTCAGTCAGTCAGGCAGTCTGTTTGTATGTCTGTCCGTCTGTCCGTCTGTCTGTCTACAAATCTATTTATTAATCTGTATGTCTGTCCGTCTGTATGGCGACATTGATTTGCACAACAAGCACAACACTTTGAAGATGCAAAATATGTTTTTGGTGAAACAAACAAGAAATAAGACAAAAAAACTGAAAACTTGAGCTTGCATAACTATTGACCCCCACAAAGTCAATACTTTGTAGAGCCACCTTTTGCAGCAATTACAGCTGCAAGTCTCTTGGGGTAGGTCTCTATAGGCTTGGCACATCTGGCCCCTGGGTTTTTGCCCATTCTTCAAGGAAAAACTGCTCCAGCCCCTTCAAGTTGGATGGGTTAAGCTGATGTCCAGCAATCTTTAAGTCATACTGGATATAATGGATATAATGGTGCTCTGTGGGATGTTCAGAGTTTCTGATATTTATTTTACAACCCAACCCTGATCTGTACTTATCCTACAACTTTGTCCCTGACTTGTTTGGAGAGTTCCTTGGTCTTCATAGTGCTGCTTGCCTTGTGGTGTCCCTTGCTTAGTGGTGATGCAGAATTTCAGAGATCATGTGACAGATCATGTGACACTTAGACTGCACACAGGTGGACTTCTGAAGGGAATTGGTTGAACCAGATCTGATTTAGGGGTTTTACAGCAAAAGGGGTGAACCCATATGCACCCACCACTTTTCAGTTTTACATTTTTTATCATTTTTTAAAAACAAGTTATTTAATTTTTTTCACTTCACCAATTTGGTGTATTTTGTGTATGTCAATTACATGAAATCCAAATAAAAATCTGTTTAAATTACAGGTTGTAATGGAACAACATAAGAAAGGGGGGGTGAAAACTTTTGCAAGTCCCTGTGTCTGTCTATTGACCTGTATGTCTGTCTGTCTATGTATCTGTCTATTTACCTGTATGTCTGTCTGTCTACGCATCTGTCTATCTATTTACCTGTCACTCTATCATCTGAAAATGAATTCTTTGAAATTGGTTGGGAAAGATCTCCAAATGAATTTGCTCACAACAATCTGATTTTTAGCGGGTTTGACTTTCCTGCCAAAATAAATGTGTCCAATGAAAGAAAAAGTCTGCATGTGAGATGACAACATTTTTAAATTAATCTTGGCAATATCACTTTAGCATTAAAACACAATTTAGGATTTAAATGCAGTGTATATAAATGCATATACATATACAGTGGGGCAAAAAAGTAGTTGTCTGTCATAGTTGAAGTGTACCTATGATGAAAATTACAGGCCTCTCTCAGCTTTTTCAAGTGGGAGAACTTGCACAATTGGTGGCTGTCTAAATACTTTTTTGCCCCACTGTATACAAATATATATAAAAGTACTGAGTAAAGGGTCTGAATACTTATGTAAGTTAGATTATATATATAATATAATAATATATATATATATACATGTAAATATATATATATATTCAAATACACGCATACAGGGAAGTACAGTGTATTTGGAAAGTATTCAGACCCCTTCCCTTTTTCCACATTTTGTTACAATACAGGCTTATTCTAAAATTAGTTAAATTGTTTGTTTTTTCAAACTACACACAATACCGCATAATGGCGAAGGAAAATCTTTTTTTGCACATTTATGAAAATACAAACTGAAAAATCGAACTTAAGTATTCAGACCCTTTACTCAGTACTTTGTTGAAGCACCTTTGGCAGCGATTACAGCCTAGAGTCTTCTTGGGTATGACGCGACAAGCTTGGCACACCTGTATTCGGGGAGTTTCTCCCATTCTTCTCAGCAGATCCTCTCCAGGTCTGTCAGGTTGGATGGAGAGCGTTGCTGCACAGCTCTTTTCAGGTCTCTCCAGAGATGCTCGATCGGCTTCATGTCCGGGGTCTGGCTGGGCAACTCAAGGACATTCAGAGACTTGTCCCGAATGCCACAGCCACTCCTGCATTATCGTGGCTTTGTGTTTAGAATCGTTGTCCTTCTGGAAGGTGAACCTTTGCCCCAGTCTGACGTCCTGAAGCTCTGGAGCAGATTTTCATCAAGAATCTCTCTGTACTTCGCTCTGTTCATCTTTCCATCGATCCTGACTAGTCTCCCAGTCTCTGCCGCTGAAAAACATCCCCACAGCATGATTCTGCCACCAGCATGCTTCACCATAGGGATGATGCCAGCTTTCCTCCAGACGTGATGCATTCAGTCCAAAAAGTTAAATCTTGGTTTCATCAGACAAGAGAATCTTGTTTCTCATGGTCTGAGTCCTTTCGGTTCCTTTTGGCAAACTCCAAGTGGGCTGTCATGTGCCTTTTACTCAGGAGTAGCTTCAGTCTGGCCATTCTACCATAAAGTTCTGTTTGGTGGAGCGCTGCAGAGATTGTTGTCCTCTGGAAGGTTCTGCCATTTCCAAAGGGGAGCTCTGGAGCTCTGCCAGAGTGACCATCAGGTTCTTGGTCCCGTCCCTGACCAAAGCCCTTCTCCCCGATTTCTCAGTTTGGCCGAGCTTGCAGCTCTAGGAAGAGTGTTGGTGATTCAAAACGTCTTCCATTTAGGAATGATGGAGGCCACTGTGTTCTTGGGGACCTTCAATGCTGCAGACATTTTCCGGTAACCTTTCCCAGATCTGTGCCTCGACACAATCCTGTCTCAGATCTCTACAGATAAATTATTTGACCTCATGGCTTGGCTATTGATCTGACTTTTTTAATTTTTTTATTTCACCTTTATTTAACCAGGTAGGCTAGTTGAGAACAAGTTCTCATTTACAGCTTCGACCTGGCCAAGATAAAGCAAAGCGGTTCGACACATACAACAACAGAGTTTCACATGGGATAAACAAAACAGTCAATAATACAGTAGAAAAATACAGCATGTGCAAATGAGGTAGGATAAGGGAGGTAAGGCAATGAATAGGCCATGTTGGTGAAGTAATTACAATATACCAATTAAACACTGGAATGGTAGATGTGCAGAAGGTGAATGTGCAAGTAGCAATACTGGGGTGCAAAGGACAAAGATAAATAAATAAATACAGTATGGGGATGAGGTAGTTGGATGGGTAATTTACAGATGGGTTATGTACAGGTGCAGTGATCTGTGAGCAGCTCTGACAGCTGATGATTAAAGCTAGTGAGGGAGATATGAGTCTCCAGCTTCAGTGATTTTTGCAGTTCGTTTCAGTCATTGGTAGCAGAGAATTGGAAGGAAAGACGGCCAAAGGAAGAAATGGCTTTGGGGTGACTAGTGAGATGTACCTGCTGGAGCGCGTGCTACAGGTGGGTGGTGCTATGGTGACCAGTGAGCTGAGATTAGACGGGGCTTTACCTAGCAGAGACTTGTAGATGACCTGGAGCCAGTGGGTTTGGTGACGAGTATGAAGCGAGGGCCAGCAAACGAGAGTGTACAGTTCGCAGTTGTGGGTAGTATGGGGATTTGGCAACGAAACGGATGGCACTGTGATAGACTGCATCCAATTTGTTGCGTAGCGTGTTGGAGGCTATTTTGTAAATGACATCACCGAAGTCGAGGATTAGTAGGATGGTCAGTTTTACAAGGGAATGTTTGGCAACCTGAGTGAAGAATGATTTGTTGCGAAATAGAAAGCCAATTCTACATAAAATTTTGGATTAGACATGCTTAATGTGAGTCTGGAAGGAGAGTTTAC
Source organism: Oncorhynchus masou masou (assembly GCF_036934945.1). Lineage (NCBI taxonomy): Eukaryota > Metazoa > Chordata > Actinopteri > Salmoniformes > Salmonidae > Oncorhynchus > Oncorhynchus masou. Next base: position 13,463 of record NW_027010074.1, read on the forward strand.
AGTCTAACCAGACACCTAGGTATTTGTAGTTGCCCAAGTATTCTAAGTCAGAACCGTTCAGCGTAGTATTACTGGACGGGCGGGCAGGTGCGGGCAGTGATCGGTTGAAGAGCAGTTGGAGGCCACGTAAGGAGAGTTGTATGGCATTGAAGCTTGTCAGGAGGTTAGTTAAAACTTCTTCGGGCTGCAATCCCATTAACGGGATCAATATGACAACAGCCAGTGAAAGTGCACGGCGACAAATTCAAAACAACAGAAATCTCATGATTAAAATTCCTCAAACATACATGTATCTTATACTGTTTTAAAGGTAATCTTGTTGTTAATCCCACCACAGTATCCGATTTCAAATAGGCTTTACAGCGAAAACACCACAAACGATTATGTTAGGTCACCACCAAGCCACAGAAAGACACAGCCAAAGTCACAAAAAGCACAAATAGAGATCAAATCAATCACTAACCTTTGATGATCTTCATCGGATGACAATGATAGGATTTCATGTTACACAATACATATATGTTTTGTTTGATAAAGTTGATATTTATATGAAAAACCTCCGTATACATTGACTGGTTACGTTCACTAGTTCCAAAACATCTGGTGATATTGCAGAGAGCCACATCATTTTACAGAAATACTCATTATAAATGTCGATTAAAATTAATTTGTTAGACATGGAAATATAGATATACCTCTCCTTAACTTCTTGATGCACCCATCCCGTTAGCGGCATCATTTTCGTCAACATCCACTGAATTGCAGAGCACCAAATTCAAATTAAATACAACAAATATAACATTTTCATGAAATCACAAGTACAATATAGCAAAACACAGTTTATTTCGTTGTTAATCCACCTGACGTGTCAGATTTCAAAAAAACTTTTCGGAGAGAGCATACCAAATGTTTATGTAAGGACATCTCTTTCAGCAAACAAAACATTACAAACAGCTAGCAGCCATGTAGATTGGTCACGAAAGTCAGAAAAGCAATAAAATGAATCGCTTACCTTTGATGATCCTCGGATGTTTGCACTCACGAGACTCCCAGTTACACAACTAATGTTCCTTTTGTTCAATAAAGATTATTTTTATATCCAAAATACCTCCATTTGATTGGCGCTTTATGTTCAGAAATCCGCAGGCTCGAGTGGTCACGACGGTGAAGACGAAAATTCCAAATATTATCTGTAAAGTTCGTAGAAACATGTCAAACCTTTTTATAATCACCCTCAGATTGTTTTTACAATATATAATCAATAATATTTCAACCGGACTGTACCTTCCTCAATAGGAGAGAGAGAGAAAATGACTGCTCCAAACTTTTGTGCATACAAAACGCTGCTTGCACCCAGCCATACAATGACACGATGTGATCTTTCTCGCTTATTTTTCAAAATAAAAGCCTGAAACTATGTCTAAAATCTGTTCACAACATGTGGAAGCCATAGGAAAATTAATCTCGTTGATATCCCTTTAAATGGAGCGAAGGCAGGCAATGGAACAGAGAGCTTTCAGGAAAAACAGCACTTCCGGGTTGGATTTTCCTCAGATTTTCGCCTGCAATATCAGTTTTGTTATACTCACAGACAATATTTTGACAGTTTTGGAAACCTTAGAGTGTTTTCTATCCTGATCTGACAACCATATGCATATTCTAGATCTGGGCCTGAGAAATAGCCAGTTTCATTTGGGTACGTTTTTCACCCAAACATCAAAATACTGCCCCCTACACTCAACAGGTTTTAACCTCTTGATACTCCCCACCTCGGATCCGGGATGGTGAATAAAGCCTCAGGCTCATTAGCATAATGCAACGTTAACGATTTCTGAAAATCGCAAATAAAATGAAAATAATGCACCTGCTCTCAAGCTTAGCCTTTTCTTAACAACACTGTCATCTCAGATTTTCAAAATATGCTTTTGAACCATAGCAAATCACTAATTTGTGTAAGAGTATGCTAAGCTAGCTTAGCATTTTGAGTAGCATTTAGCACGCAACATTTTCACAAAAACCAGATAACCAAATAAATAAAATCATTTACCTTTGAAGAGCTTCGGATGTTTTCAATGAGGAGACTCTCAGTTCAAAAATGAAATTGAGCCCCTAGAGTTTCAAGAGGTTAACAGTGGCAGTCTTTTGACATCTTGGCAGATTTCTACTATCTTGCAATTTATGTCTGTAAACAGGACGTTTAATAAATTGGCTACATTCCTTTAAATTGACAATTCTTTGAGCTGTCTTCTACAAATGTTTAATTGACCCAATCAATACCTGTTAGCAAAGGTGTCAGCCAGAGATGACGTACAGGTACTACAGGATTTGTAGTTTTGCATGAAGTCTACTTTGTTGCTAATTGTCATTTTCAAATGAGTGCCAAACTTATAGATAAAAGTCACCTTGTCTGAGAGATATACATGGTTATCAACTGTCACAAAACACAGCCCTTAGTTTACGTGTTTCTAAAATCCCCTATGGGAAAAATGAATGGTGGAAAACAAATGGAAAAATTTCCCTGTTTGACCGCTAGGTTTCATGGGTATTATGACACTTCCACTGTGGGGCTCTATTGATTAGCCTTTTAGAGTCGATTAAATACCCTCAGCCCAATCACTACCTCATTATTTTTCCAAACTTGGGCAGCATGTAGCCTAGCGATTAGAGCGTTGGGACAGTAATCTAAAGGTTTGCTTGTTCAAATCCCCGGTGTGGGGGTTGCTTGTTTGAATTTGTGAGCTGTTTTGCCCTTGAGCAAAACAATAACAACTGCTCCCTGGGTGCCGATGACTTTTTATTAAGGCATCCCCTGCACATCTCTGACTCAGAGGGGTTAGGTGAAATACATTAAATTGTGCAATTGACTAGGTATACCCTTCCCCAAACTCTGTCCTTAAAAAGCCAGGAGTTTATGTGGAGGATTGATGTATTAAAAAACACCACCAGAGTGAACAACACTATCCTAAAACAAATGTATCTATAGCCCTCTCCAAGGATGATCTCAAACCCATCATACCATATTAAATGTGTCAAATCAAATCAAATTTTAGTGAAGATGATTGCCGGTTGTTTTGCAGTGCATGCTGCATCTCTGTAATGGAGAGACGGCAGTTTGAGGAGAGAGCGACTCCACTGATGCCAAGCAGCAGATGTTGTGTTGAGGTCAGATACTTTCCATTAACCTGGCCATCCCACCTAACTACGATGCTTATTTAGGCTGTCTGCCAGCCAGGGCACTGTGTTTGGGAAACAAACCTATGTACAAGCACTGTGCATGGGCATGTATTATTCAAAGCATCTCTGCCTACATCTTGCTCCCTGTCTCTACCTCTTGCTCCGTGTCTCTACTTCTTGCTCCCTGTCTCTAGCTCTTGCTCCCTGTCTCTACCTCTTGCTCCCTGTCTCTATCTCTTGCTCCCTGTCTCTAGCTCTTGCTCCCTGTCTCTAGCTCTTGCTCCCTGTCTCTAGCTCTTGCTCCCTGTCTCTAGCTCTTGCTCCCTGTCTCTACCTCTTGCTCCCTGTCTCTACCTCTTGCTGCACTTCTCACCTCTTTCTCTCCGTCTCACCTCTTCCTCTCCGTCTCACCTCTCTCTCTTTCCGTCTCACCTCTTTCTCTCCGTCTCACCTCTTTCTCTCCGTCTCTACCTCTTTCTCCCTGTCTCTCTAGCGCATAGGTCTGTAACCTTTTTTAGCATGAGAGCTACTTTAAAAATATGAAACTTAGCGAGATACTAAATCATTTTGCTTTCAAATAGGCACATTCTTTTCTCCCCTGCCACTCTACCCCAGGTCTTTGCTGTAAAAGATGTTTACTCTCAATATACCTTGTAACAATGTGGTTCACTTAGTATTGAGTAGCTTGGAGGAATAAGGTGCCCAGAGGTGCCCAGTGTAAACTGCCTGCTACTCAATCCCAGAAGATAAGATATGCATATTATTTGGATAGAAATCACTCTGATGTTTCTAAAACTGAATGATGTCTGTGAGTATAAGAGAACTCATATGGCAGGCAAAAACCTGAGAAAATAATTCAACCAGGAAGTTGGAAATCTGAGGTTTGTATTTTTTCAACTCATTCCCTATTGAAGATACAGTGGGATATTGGTCATGTTGCACTTCCTAAGGCTTCCCCTAGATGTCAACCGTCTTTAGAACCTTGTTTGGTGCTTCTACTGTGAAGTAGGGGCTCATAAGGGCTGTTTGAGTCAGGTGTCTGGCAGAGTGCCATGAGCTCGTGACACTCATTCACAAGAGAGCGAGCTCTGTTCCATTGCATTTCTACCGACAAAGGAATTCTCCGGTTGGAACAGTATTGAAGATTTATGTTAAAAACATCCTAAAGATGGATTCTATACTTCATTTGACATGTTTCTACGGACTGTCACTGAACCTTTTGACTTTTTGTCTGCTCGCGCGTCATGAATTTGGAGGTATTTGGACATAAAGATGAACTTTATCGAACAAATCAAACATACATGTTTTGTGTAACATGAAGTCCTATGAGTGTCATCTGATGAAGATCATCAAAGGTTAGTGATGAATTCTATCTCTATTTCTGATTTTTGTGACTCTTTGGCTGGAAAAAATGGCTTTGTTTTTCTATGACTTGGCTCTGACCTAACATAATCGTTTGTGGTGCTTTCGCCGTAAAGCCTTTTGAAATCGGACACTGTGGTGGTATTAACAAGAAGTGTATCTTTAAAATGGTGTGAAATACTTGTATGTTTGAGGAATTTTAATTATGAGATTTCTGTTGTTTGAATTTGGTGCCCTGCACTTTCACTGGCTGTTGTCATATCGATCCCGTTAGCGGGATCTCAGCCCAAAGTTAATCAACAACTCGAATGGGGGCCCTTTGAAATAAAATGCATTTTTCGTTGTTGATTTTTTCTCTTTGTTTTCAAAATTACAATTATTTATGGAGAAATGTGTACAGTGCAGTCAGAAAGCATTCAAACCCCTTGACTTTTTCCAAATTTTGTTGTGTTACAACCTACATTTCAAATGTATCACATTTAGATTATGTGTCACAGGCCTACACACAATACCCCATAATGTAAAAGTAGAATTTAGTAATTTGTGGGTTGTTTTTTTTTTTACAAATCAATTCAATGTATTCAATCCATTTGTTATGACAAGAGTAAATAAGTTCAGGAGTAAAAAGGTGCTTAACAAGTCACATAATAAGTTGCATGGACTCACTCTGTGTGCCATGGTAGGGGTTAACATGTATTCTCAATGACTACCTAGTCTCTGTACTCCACACATACAAGTATCTGTCAAGTCCATCAGTGGACCAATACATTTCAAACACAGATACAACCACAAAGATAAGGGACATTTTCCAGTTCCTCGCAAAGAAGGGTTCCTATTGGTTGATGGGTGCAGATTAAAAAAGCTGACATTGAATATCCCTTTGAGCATAGTGTAGTTATTAATTACACTTTGGATGGTGTATAAATCTCCCCAGTCACTACAAAGATAAAGGTGTACTTCCTAACTCAGTTGCCGGAGAGGAAGGAAACCTGTAAGGGATTTCATCATGAGGCCAATGTTGACTGAGGATGGATAAACAACATTGTATTAACTCCACAATACTAACCTAAATGACAGAGTGAAAAGAAGGAAGCCTCTACAGAATAAAAATATTCCAAAACATGCATTCTGTTTGCAATATATAAAACTGCAAAAAATATGTCAAAGAAATTAACTTTTTGTCCTGACTACAAAGTGTTGTGTTTTGTGCAAATCCAACAAAATACATCACTGAGTACTACTCTTCATATTTTCAAGCATATTTTCAACATCCTGTTATGGGTATACTTGTCATCGGCAAGGACTAGGGAGTTTTTAGGATAAAATATATTTAATAGAGCTTAGCACAGGCAAAATCTTAAAGGAAAACGTGGTTCAGTCTGCTTTCCACCAGACACTGGGAGACAAATTCACCTTTCAGCAGGACCATAACCTAAAACACAAGGACAAATATACACTTAAGTTGCTTACCAAGATGACATGAAATGTTCCTGAGTGGCCTAGCTACAGTTTTGATTGAATATTGGCTTGAAAATCAATGGTAAGACTTGAAAATGACTGTCTAGCAATGATCAACAACCAACTTGACAGAATTTTAAGATTTTTACTAACGTTAGAATTTTTCTGCCACTTTGACGTTGCAAAGTATTTTGTGTAGATCGTTGACAAATAAAGAAGAGAAAAAACAGTACGTGACAGTAAAAGACATTTCCTCCTTATCGTACTTTATTTTAATTGTCTTTCTCTTGTCTGAAGCCAACTTCTCTCTATCAATGTGTGTGACTCAGCTGTCAGCTGACATCCGCTGTGAGCATTTGACAGGCTGGCATCTGCTTAAAGGATCATCTCAGCTGTTCAACTGTGCAGGGCCACTTCCTGGATGACTGGCCCTCTTAAAACACTGTTTTTCTTCTGTTCTTGCTTCCTCCTCTCTCTGTTCCCCATCGTCTGCATAACACTTCTCTGTTGTTAATTGCTACTTACAGTTATATGGATGGTTTAACCCTAATGTCAATGATACTCCAGTACCAATCTAAATTAACATTGCTCAGGGTGCTGACTGCTGACTGCTGGCTAACAGAGGGAAGGAGTGAGACAGACAGACAAAGAGAGAGAGACAGAGAGAGAGACAGAGAGAGAGAGAGACAGAGAAAGAGAGCGAGATGACAGAGAGAGCGAGAGAGACATAATCAGAGAGAGAGAGGGAGAGACAGACAGAGAGAGAGACAGAGTTAGAAGGACAGAGAAAGGGAAAGAGAGATGACAGAGAGAGAGAGAGAGAGAGAGAGAGAGAGAGAGAGAGAGAGAGAGAGAGAGAGAGAGAGAGAGAGAGAGAGAGAGAGAGAGAGCGAATATCTGGCAATAAGAATGTCTGGCAATAAGAATGTCTGGCAATAAGAATGTCTGGCAATAAGAATGTCTGGCAAAAAGATTGTCTGCAATAAGAATGTCTGGCAATAAGAATGTCTGCAATAAGAATGTCTGGCAATAAGAATGTCTGCAATAAGAATGTCTGCAATAAGAATGTCTGCAATAAGAATGTCTGCAATAAGAATGTCTGGCAATAAGAATGTCTGGCAATAAGAATGTCTGCAATAAGAATGTCTGGCAATAAGAATGTCTGGCAATAAGAATGTCTGCAATAAGAATGTCTGGCAATAAGAATGTCTGCAATAAGAATGTCTGCAGTAAGAATGTCTGGCAATAAGAATGTCTGCAATAAGAATGTCTGGCAATAAGTATGTCTGCAATAAGAATGTCTGGCAATAAGAATGTCTGCAATTAGAATGTCTAGCAATAAGAATGTCTAGCAATAAGAATGTCTGCAATAAGAATGTCTGCAATAAGAATGTCTGCAATAAGAATGTCTGGCAATAAGAATGTCTAGCAATAAGAATGTCTGCAATAAGAATGTCTGGCAATAAGAATGTCTGCAATAAGAATGTCTAGCAATAAGAATGTCTGCAATAAGAATGTCTGGCAATAAGAATGTCTGCAATAAGAATGTCTGGCAATAAGAATGTCTAGCAATAAGAATGTCTGGCAATAAGAATGTCTGCAATAAGAATGTCTGCAATAAGAATGTCTAGCAATAAGAATGTCTGGCAATAAGAATGTCTGCAATAAGAATGTCTGCAATAAGAATGTCTGGCAATAAGAATGTCTGCAATAAGAATGTCTGGCAATAAGAATGTCTGCAATAAGAATGTCTGGCAATAAGAATGTCTGCAATAAGAATGTCTGGCAATAAGAATGTCTAGCAATAAGAATGTCTGCAATAAGAATGTCTGGCAATTAGAATGTCTGCAATAAGAATGTCTGGCAATAAGAATGTCTGCAATAAGAATGTCTGGCAATAAGAATGTCTGCAATAAGAATGTCTGGCAATAATAATGTCTAGCAATAAGAATGTCTGCAATAAGAATGTCTGGCAATAAGAATGTCTAGCAATAAGAATGTCTGCAATAAGAATGTCTGCAATAAGAATGTCTGCAATAAGAATGTCTGGCAATAAGAATGTCTGCAATAAGAATGTCTGGCAATAAGAATGTCTGCAATAAGAATGTCTGGCAATAAGAATGTCTGGCAATAAGAATGTCTGCAGTAAGAATGTCTGGCAATAAGAATGTCTGCAATAAGAATGTCTGGCAATTAGAATGTCTGCAATAAGAATGTCTGGCAATAAGTATGTCTGCAATAAGAATGTCTGGCAATAAGAATGTCTGCAATTAGAATGTCTAGCAATAAGAATGTCTAGCAATAAGAATGTCTGCAATAAGAATGTCTGCAATAAGAATGTCTGCAATGTGAATGTCTGGCAATAAGAATGTCTAGCAATAAGAATGTCTGCAATAAGAATGTCTGGCAATAAGAATGTCTGCAATAAGAATGTCTGGCAATAAGAATGTCTAGCAATAAGAATGTCTGGCAATAAGAATGTCTGCAATAAGAATGTCTGCAATTAGAATGTCTAGCAATAAGAATGTCTAGCAATAAGAATGTCTGCAATAAGAATGTCTGCAATAAGAATGTCTGGCAATAAGAATGTCTGCAATAAGAATGTCTGGCAATACGAATGTCTGCAATAAGAATGTCTGCAATACGAATGTCAGCAATAAGAATGTCTGGCAATAAGAATGTCTGCAATAAGAATGTCTGCAATAAGAATGTCTGGCAATAAGAATGTCTGCAATAAGAATGTCTGGCAATAAGAATGTCTGCAATAAGAATGTCTGCAATAAGAATGTCTGCAATAAGAATGTCTGGCAATAAGAATGTCTGCAATAAGAATGTCTGGCAATAAGAATGTCTGCAATAAGAATGTCTGGCAATAAGAATGTCTGCAATTAGAATGTCTGGCAATAAGAATGTCTGCAATAAGAATGTCTGGCAATAAGAATGTCTGGCAATAAGAATGTCTGCAATAAGAATGTCTGGCAATAAGAATGTCTGCAATAAGAATGTCTGCAGTAAGAATGTCTGGCAATAAGAATGTCTGCAATAAGAATGTCTGGCAATAAGTATGTCTGCAATAAGAATGTCTGGCAATAAGAATGTCTGCAATTAGAATGTCTAGCAATAAGAATGTCTAGCAATAAGAATGTCTGCAATAAGAATGTCTGCAATAAGTATGTCTGCAATAAGAATGTCTGGCAATAAGAATGTCTAGCAATAAGAATGTCTGCAATAAGAATGTCTGGCAATAAGAATGTCTGCAATAAGAATGTCTGGCAATAAGAATGTCTGCAATAAGAATGTCTGGCAATAAGAATGTCTGCAATAAGAATGTCTGGCAATAAGAATGTCTGCAATAAGAATGTCTGGCAATAAGAATGTCTAGCAATAAGAATGTCTGCAATAAGATTGTCTGCAATAAGAATGTCTGGCAATAAGAATGTCTGCAATAAGAATGTCTGCAATACGAATGTCTGCAATAAGAATGTCTGCAATAAGAATGTCTGGCAATAAGAATGTCTGCAATAAGAATGTCTGGCAATACGAATGTCTGCAATAAGAATGTCTGCAATACGAATGTCTGCAATAAGAATGTCTGCAATAAGAATGTCTGGCAATAAGAATGTCTGCAATAAGAATGTCTGGCAATAAGAATGTCTAGCAATAAGAATGTCTGCAATAAGAATGTCTGCAATAAGAATGTCTGCAATAAGAATGTCTGGCAATAAGAATGTCTGCAATAAGAATGTCTGGCAATAAGAATGTCTGCAATAAGAATGTCTGGCAATAAGAATGTCTGGCAATAAGAATGTCTGCAGTAAGAATGTCTGCAATAAGAATGTCTGCAATAAGAATGTCTGGCAATAAGAATGTCTAGCAATAAGAATGTCTGCAATAAGAATGTCTGGCAATAAGAATGTCTGCAATAAGAATGTCTAGCAATAAGAATGTCTGCAATAAGAATGTCTGGCAATAAGAATGTCTGCAATAAGAATGTCTGGCAATAAGAATGTCTGCAATAAGAATGTCTGGCAATAAGTATGTCTGCAATAAGAATGTCTGGCAATAAGAATGTCTGCAATTAGAATGTCTAGCAATAAGAATGTCTAGCAATAAGAATGTCTGCAATAAGAATGTCTGCAATAAGTATGTCTGCAATAAGAATGTCTGGCAATAAGAATGTCTAGCAATAAGAATGTCTGCAATAAGAATGTCTGGCAATAAGAATGTCTGCAATAAGAATGTCTGGCAATAAGAATGTCTGCAATAAGAATGTCTGGCAATAAGAATGTCTGCAATAAGAATGTCTGGCAATAAGAATGTCTGCAATAAGAATGTCTGGCAATAAGAATGTCTAGCAATAAGAATGTCTGCAATAAGATTGTCTGCAATAAGAATGTCTGGCAATAAGAATGTCTGCAATAAGAATGTCTGCAATACGAATGTCTGCAATAAGAATGTCTGCAATAAGAATGTCTGGCAATAAGAATGTCTGCAATAAGAATGTCTGGCAATACGAATGTCTGCAATAAGAATGTCTGCAATACGAATGTCTGCAATAAGAATGTCTGCAATAAGAATGTCTGGCAATAAGAATGTCTGCAATAAGAATGTCTGGCAATAAGAATGTCTAGCAATAAGAATGTCTGCAATAAGAATGTCTGCAATAAGAATGTCTGCAATAAGAATGTCTGGCAATAAGAATGTCTGCAATAAGAATGTCTGGCAATAAGAATGTCTGCAATAAGAATGTCTGGCAATAAGAATGTCTGGCAATAAGAATGTCTGCAGTAAGAATGTCTGCAATAAGAATGTCTGCAATAAGAATGTCTGGCAATAAGAATGTCTAGCAATAAGAATGTCTGCAATAAGAATGTCTGGCAATAAGAATGTCTGCAATAAGAATGTCTAGCAATAAGAATGTCTGCAATAAGAATGTCTGGCAATAAGAATGTCTGCAATAAGAATGTCTGGCAATAAGAATGTCTAGCAATAAGAATGTCTGGCAATAAGAATGTCTGCAATAAGAATGTCTGCAATAAGAATGTCTGGCAATAAGAATGTCTGCAATAAGAATGTCTGGCAATAAGAATGTCTGCAATAAGAATGTCTGGCAATAAGAATGTCTGCAATAAGAATGTCTGGCAATAAGAATGTCTAGCAATAAGAATGTCTGCAATAAGAATGTCTGGCAATAAGAATGTCTGCAATAAGAATGTCTGTAATAAGAATGTCTGCAATAAGAATGTCTGCAATAAGAATGTCTGGCAATAAGTATGTCTAGCAATAAGAATGTCTGCAATAAGAATGTCTGCAATAAGAATGTCTGCAATAAGAATGTATGCAATAAGAATGTCTGCAATAAGAATGTCTAGCAATGAGAATGTCTGCAATAATAATGTCTGCAATAAGAATGTCTGCAATAAGAATGTCAGCAATAAGAATGTCTGCAATAAGAATGTCTGCAATAAGAATGTCTGCAATAAGAATGTCTGCAATAAGAATGTCTAGCAATAAGAATGTCTGCAATACGAATGTCTGCAATACGAATGTCTGCAATAAGAATGTCTAGGAATAAGAATGTCTGCAATACGAATGTCTGCAATAGGAATGTCTAGCAATAAGAATGTCTGCAATACGAATGTCTGGCAATAAGAATGTCTAGCAATAAGAATGTCTGCAATAAGAATGTCTGGCAATAAGAATGTCTGCAATAAGAATGTCTGGCAATAAGAATGTCTGGCAATAAGAATGTCTGCAATAAGAATGTCTGCAATAAGAATGTCTGGCAATAAGAATGTCTGGCAATAAGAATGTGTGCAATAAGAATGTCTGGCAATAAGAATGTCTGCAATAAGAATGTCTGGCAATAAGAATGTCTGGCAATAATAATGTCTGGCAATAAGAATGTCTGCAATAAGAATGTCTGGCAATAAGAATGTCTAGCAATAAGAATGTCTGGCAATAAGAATGTCTGCAAAAATAATGTCTAGCAATAAGAATGTCTGGCAATAAGAATGTCTGCAATACGAATGTCTGCAATAACGTGCAGACTTGATGTGGTGATTCAGAAGCCGTTGAAGGATAATGCCCTCAGTGGGTTTTCTACGTCTGCATTGATATCTGATTGACCTATTTGATGTTGCCAGTAACAGCTCCTTCAGAAAGTATTCATACCCCTTGACTTACTCCACATTTTGTTTTACAGCCTGAATTTCAAATTGATTAAATATATTATTATTTTCTTGCCATCCATTGACACATAACACCCCATAATGGACCAAGTGATTTTTTTAGATTTGTGCTAATTTATTGAAAATTAAATACAGAAAATCTAATTTACATAAGTATTCCCACCCCTTTTTCAATACATGTTAGAATCACCTTTGTCAGTGGTTACAGCTGTGAGTCTTTCTTGGGTAAATCGCTAAGAGCTCTCACACCTGGATTGTACAATATATGCATATTATAGCCATTTTCTCATCTTGCTGTAGATGTTCAAGCCGATTTAAGTAAAAACTGTAACTAGGCCAGTCAGGAAGTTCAATGTCATCTTGATGAGCAACTCCAGCATATATTTGGCCTTGTGTTTAAGGTGTCCTGCTGAAAGGTGAATTTGTCTCCCAGTGTCTGGTCGAAAGCAGACTGAACTAGGTTTTCTCCCAGGATTTTGCCTCCACTTAGCTCTATTCTGTTTCTTTTTATCCTAAAAAACACACTAGTCCTTGCTGATGACAATCATACCCATAACATGATGCAGTCACCATCATGCCTAAAAATTTGAAGAGTGGTACTCAGTGATGTATTGGATTTTCCCTAAACATAACTCCTTGTATTTAGGACAAAGTACATTTCTTTGCAACATTTTAGTGACTTATTGCAAGCAGGATGTGACACCCTGTTCTGTTTCACCTGTCTTTGTGTTTGTCTCCACCCCCACCAGGTGTTTCCTATCTCCCCTCACTATCACCAGTGTATTTATACCTGTGTTCTATGTTTCTGTTGCCAGTTGGTTTTGTTCTTCAAGCCTACCAGCGTTTTCCCCCCTTGCTCCTGTCTTTTCTATAGTTCCTGTTTTCTAGTTTTCCTGGTTTTGACCATTTTGCTTGCCCTGACCCGGAGCCTGCCTGCCCTGACCCTGAGCCTGCCTGCCCTGACCCTGAGACGACCTGCTGTTCTGTACCTTTTAGACTCTGATCTGGATTACTGACCTCTGCCTGCCCTGAACCTGAGACTACCTGCTGTTCTGTACCTTTTGGACTCTGATCTGGATTACTGACCTCTGCCTGCCCTTGACCTTGCATTTTGCCTGCCCCCTGTTCTAGTAATAAACTTTTGTAACCTTGACACTGTCTGCATCTGGATCTTCCCTAAAACATGATATAGGATGCATGTTTGGGAATATTTTTAGTCTGTGCATGCTTCCTTCTTTTCACCTTGTAACATAAGTTAGTATCTGTCAACATTGTAGTTATTATACCGTATTGTGGAGTAACTACAATATTGCTGATCCATCCAGTTTTCTCCTATCAGAGCCATTAAACTCTGTAACAGTGTTGTGTATTTATGGTTGCCAAGGAAAGCCATGCTTCCCCAATAAATGCACCAATTGAAATTCCCTGCTTGACTGAGGGACTTTACAGATAATTGTATGAGTGGGGTAGAGAGATGAGGTAAGCATTCAAAACTCATGTTAAACACTATTGTTGCACATCAATTGAGTTCATGCAAATTATTATGTGACTTGTTAAGCAAATGTTTTACTCCTGAACTTATTTAGGTTTGCCATAACAAAGGGTTGGAACACTTATTGACTCAAGACAGTTTAGCTTTTCATTTTAATATTAGTTTTGTTTAAAAGAACTTTAAAAACATAATTCTCCTTTGACATTATGGCGTATTGTGTGTAGGCCAGTGACACAAAATCTCTATTGAAATTCAGGCTGTAGCACAACAATATTTGGAAAAAGTAAAAGGGTGTGACTTCTTTAATTCATTGGGTTTGCCTTTCAACGCAATATCGCAGTTTCTTTGATTCCTTTATTGGGATGTTCATTTTGAATGCAGTAGAAATGCTCGGTATGTTCCAAACAGAAGAAGTCAAAGCTCCTAGATCTGAAATAGCTTTTTTTCCCTGTACTTATTTCTCTCCGTAGTCAGGTTTTTAAATGCTACAGCCAGCCCATCCTCTCAAAAGCTTTGATGGGGGGTTGAAGTACATTTTAAGACATAAGTACTATTGATTAAGCACTAACCCTAAAAGCAGGATGTCCATTTCTTCCTAAAAAATCTTCGTCTCAAGCTAAAAGGCCATTTTATAAAATGTTATAACATTTCTCTCAACATGAACTATTCATGGCAGTCTGTAACATTTGCGTATCATAAATGCAACGGTTAATCTGTTAATCGTTGTGTGTTTTGAATTATTTCTCTGTCGTGTTGCATGTTTATGTTGCATTGCCATTGTTTTCCTATAGTATCTGTCGGCGACCAACCTCCCCCCAATAGTCTTCTTCAGCATTCGAGGTCTTGTGTAGGTTTACATCACTGTATCATGAAATCTGATGGTATGACACAATGTGTTTTCATTTCAACATTTCATTCAGAGATCAAAATCATACACATTTTTTTTTAGGAGGGGTGGGGGATGTCATTGAACCGATACATTGGCCTTAGCTATAAGAACTTAACTCAAACAAAACCTGAACACAGGAATGAATTAAAACTAGTCTGAAAACTAACTATAGAGATAATTTCTTAGAGCCGTGTCTGCTGCCTAATCTTTACCAGGGCGGGAAAAAAATCATGAAAACCTGTCTTATCCTCAGTATCCTTCCTGCCTCTCACCTCTCACCTCTCACCTCTCACCTCTCACCTCTCTAGCTCTCACCTCTCACCTCTCACCTCTCACCTCTCACCTCTCACCTCTCACCTCTCACCTCTCTAGCTCTCACCTCTCACCTCTCACCTCTCACCTCTCACCTCTCACCTCTCTAGCTCTCACCTCTCACCTCTCACCTCTCACCTCTCACCTCTCACCTCTCTAGCTCTTTCCCATGCAGGTTGTTCAGGCTAATATCCACACTTTTATCCTATTGTGAAGCCGGGCAGAGGGGTAAATGTCACAGGGGGTGTTAGAAATGATCCGCCAGCTTTGCAGTGGCTCAAATGAGCTATTGAAATATTAAACTGGCCGAAAAACCTTAAAGGTCCCACAGTACGGGAGAGTAATGTTTAATGCCACGAATCTGGCATGAAATGGCTCAGGCTTTGCATGTTTTAATATTTTTCAACTATGCATAATTCATCCTATCTGTTAATTATGAAGAGTCATAAGAAATACACACCTCTTAGGAGTTTGGGAGACATTGATGGGTGCTGTAGTGTGTGTGTGTGTGTGTGTGTGTGCGTGCGTGCGTGCGTGCGTGTATGATGAAAGGATGGCGTTGGTATGCAACAAGACCTCGGCCATTTAAACAGACCTCTGGAGAGTAATAAGGCTATGTGGAAATGTGCTCCAACGAGGACTTGTCCTGTTACACTGTTGACTAACGCATACGGGCTCTTTTAACATAGGACAATTACAGCAAACAGCTACTGCTCAAGGTCATTGGTTCGTGTATAGATCTTTGACAGGGGAATCACTATGTCATCATAGTTCTAAACGATAGAGAGAAAAGGTAGCACTAAACGATAGAGAGAAAAGGTAGCCAACAGCTAATTTTCCGGGATATGATTGGCCCAAGTGGATCGAGCCAAACAACAATTTCCAGAAGCCAAGTGCTATCTCTTCACATTACTCACTGCAATGAGGTTCGGGCAGGATTTTGTATTGTTTTTTTAAAGGCCACTTCTCTGTCATTCGCTGAAAACAACTCCTGCAGCGTAAGTGTTTAAAAAAATCATGTCAATCTCACTACAAAGCCTTGGCTGAAACCTGAGAGGTGAGAGAGCGCTCTCTCTTTCCACTTCTAGAACATACCACCTTCACTTTTAGAGTTGGATCTCGGGATGTGAACTATCAGAACTAAAAACAAGTTCAAAAAATAAACCCAAACTGTGGTCTGGTGTCGTGTGGAGAGATGTTTGTTAAAGCGAATAATCCTGCAGGCGGCTGGGAACACTGTTGTTTCTCAGTCAATCGTTGTCATATATGTACTGTAACATGTATGTGGATACAGATGATTTCTATGGTGTTAAGGCTTTAGAAATGTAGGCTACAGTATTTACTGTACACAGGTAGCATAAGTCACATGACCACTTCAAGTCTGGTAAATCTATCATACAGTGTAATGGTTGCATTTAAAATTATACAACATTCTATTCAAAATGGTTGTTTTTCAGTATTATAGCTATGATACTTATGAAAATTTGTCTTTTGAGAAGGAGATGAGGAGACGAGGAGAGAGAGAGGAGAGAGGAAAGGGGAGAGGGGAGAGGATAGAGTAGACAGGAGAAACGAGAGAGGAGAGAGGAGAAAGGAGCGAGGGGAGAGGAGAGAGTAGACAGGAGAGAGGGGAGAGAGGAGAATACAACTGAGATCTTCCTCTCTCTCTGTACGTTCTACATAATGATAACCTTTAAATACCTTCTCACTACCAGGCTAGGGTGACAAGGAGAGGAAGAGGAAGGAAGAGAGGGAGACGTGTGATAAAGAGCGTTTATTCCCTATACTCAGCCATCTTATGACACTTTATGAGGGCTACCTGCAATAATGCTGTATGGCTGTCTATATTTAGTCCAGTCAATGTCAGGTGAGGACGAACGAGAGGCTGCGATATCCACTGTGTAGGCATAATGTGAAAACAGATGTTGAACTAAAAGTTTGGACACAAATCAATTTTTTCACATGAGCCAAGTACAACAGGTGCTTACAAGCCATTTCTTTCACCAGGCACATTAGTTAAGAACAAAATCTTCTTTATAATGATGCCTCAACAGGGAACAGTGAGTTAACTGCCTTGTTCAGGGGTAGAATGACAGATTTTTACCTTGTCAGCTCAGGGATTTGATCCAGCAATCTTTTGGTTACTGGCCCAAATCTCTAACCACTAGGCTACCTGCCACCCCATTAACCAACAATGCAGTTTTAAGAAAATACCCCCCCCCCCAAAAAAAATCAAGAGATAAGAATCACAAATAATTAAAGTGCAGCAGTAAATAACAATAGTGAGACTGTATACAGGGGGCACCGGTACAGAGTCAATGTGTGGGGGCACATTGAGGTAATTGAGGTAATATGAACATGTAGGTACGGTTATTAAAGTGACTATGCATATGTAATAAACAGAGAACAGCAGCAGAGTAAAAGAGGGGTCTGGGTAGCCCTTTGATTAGCTGTTCAGCAGTCCTATGGTTTGGGGGTAGAAGCTGTTCAGCAGTCCTACGGTTTGGGGTAGAAGCTGTTCAGCAGTCCTACGGTTTGGGGGTAGAAGCTGTTCAGCTGTCCTACGGTTTGGGGTAGAAGCTGTTCAGCAGTCCTACGGTTTGGGGGTAGAAGCTGTTCAGCAGTCCTACGGTTTGGGGGTAGAAGCTGTTCAGCTGTCCTACGGTTTGGGGGTAGAAGCTGCTAAGAAGCCTTTTGAACCTAGACTTGGTGTTCTGGTACCGTTCTGGCACCACTTGCCTTATAGAACAATAGTGATGAAATATGTGGTGGAATATTCTTTTCAAGTGAAAGAGACTTTGTAATTTATTTAAAAAAATCATCTTTATTCAATATCGATTCCTTATTGCAATAATGACAAAGTCTCTCACTTTTTTTTAAATACAATATTCCACCACAATAATGTGTTGCCCAGTGTTTTTCTGATAATGAAATAAACAGATTTTATATAGGACCTAAAAATGCTTAGTCAGGCTGGTTCCATCTCCCATAAACCACTTTGGTTATCTACACAGGATGATGTTTTACCCCCAACCCGGCTTAGTTTCCCAGATGCCAGGAAGATGAGAAAATTAGGCATTGTTCTAGACTCTTCCAGGCTATCTCGAGTCACACACACCACGTCTTGTCTATAGAATGCTAGCTTTAGGTATGGTATTTATCAACAAGTCATTGTCAGTCCAAGCTATCTAGTAAAACCCATTTCCTTCACCCGACTCCCAGAGTAACCACAGGAAGTGGTTGCCAGCCGAAGCTTCATAAAGACCTCTCACTCAGAAAGTGAGATGATTCTAAGAACCTTACTCTATTTCATTAAACAACCATTTGGTGCACAAACACACATTGAAACTGTGAAATAACACATATGGGAATCATGCCGTAAGCAAAACAAAGTGTTAAACAAATCAAAATATAATTTCGATTTTTAGATTCTTCAAACGAGCCACCCTAATTTCTATGTTGCCTTGATGACAATTTTTAGCAAAAATAAAGAAAAACCTTGAGATGAGTAGGTGTGTCCAAACTATGGACTGGAACTGTACATCCCGGGCCTATATAAATCAGCTTCAATATTGCAGATATTGTGTTGGATGTAGTTCTAGGAACTTTTTAGAGGGGTGCTATGAAACTACTTATTTGCATAATTTCTAATCGCCCTATTAAAGACCTTCATGTAGCCCACTCTGCACTCTTTGTATAAAAAAATATACAGAGTATTAAACAGCTAACAGTCACACATGAGGACACAGTGTGGTTCAGACAGGCATCACATGAGTTTTAACACTGTCCCTTTCAATTCTAGTCAATTATGTTGAATGCAAGTCTCAAGCTGTGTGTTTCCACCCACTCGTTGTACAGTAGACACTCTCTCTCCTGAAGGCGATCATAGAGCAGTACCCAGTAGAAACCCTGCTGTGGTCGACACTCTGCTAGAGCCGAGCATGATCTCTCTCTCTGTGTCGTCTTTCTGTCATCCCCTCTCTTCTATCCATATCTATTCCTTGCTCTCTCTCTCTCCCTCCCTATCTCACAACACTCTCTTTCTTTGTCTCTCTCTCTCTCTTTTCTCACCATATCTATTCCTTGCTCTCTCTTTCTCCTCCTATCTCCACAACACTCTCTCTTTGTCTCTCTCTTTCTCACCATATATATTCCTTGCTCTCTCTCTCTCCCTCCTATCTCCACAACACTCTCTCTCTTTGTCTCTCTCTCTCTTCATCCCTCTCTTCCTCTGTCCGTCAACTCTCTCCATAGCTTACATTATCTAAACACGGTTGTCCAGTACAGTGAGCTTTCTAGACACTTACTATAGCTCTGACATATCACATTATTCATCCCTGAATATGACTATTTCATGTTTGCAAACACCACAGACACACCATTGCTTCACCCTCTCATTGGAATGTGAGCTAAATTTATTCCATACAATTTCAGGTCAGTGGATTAAATTATGCTCTCAAGAAAATGATGGGCCCGTCTAAGGGAAATTGCTCAGTTCTGCCTCCAGGACAAGATACATGACAATAAACATCAACCTGCGACAGCAACAGTGTTAATGGAATGAGGAGACAAGCGGCTTGATGCTGACATCGTGAGGAGGAAGAGAATCAAAGAAAAAATATCTGATGATAGGGATGTTTTGTTCTGACTACAGTCATGTGTTATTTCGGTATCTGAGCTTCCACATCTGAAGTAAGGCACAATCTTA
The DNA here is from genome assembly GCF_036934945.1 of Oncorhynchus masou masou. Lineage (NCBI taxonomy): Eukaryota > Metazoa > Chordata > Actinopteri > Salmoniformes > Salmonidae > Oncorhynchus > Oncorhynchus masou. The sequence continues at coordinate 33,049 of NW_027010074.1, forward strand.
TTTTGAAAATGATGAAGGCTAAAAAGTGTGTTTTACTGATGACCGTTGAGGGTAAAAAATTAAATAAAAACACAATTTCAGATTGTCTCATACTACTGAATGTCTAAAGGTCTCCAAAACATGCTCCAGTCAAGGTAGCGGTCAACTCCATTTCAGCTTCCAATTATGATTAAATAAACTCATTGTGACTCTTCTTTTAAATGCTTTCCAGACATTAATAGCTTTTCCATAACCCAAATTATCAATATATTTTTGAAATATTATGTATGTGTCACGCCTTGGTCTTAGAATTTTGTGTCTTCGTTAATTAGTTGGTCAGGCCAGGGTGTGACATGGGTTTATGTTGTTGTATTTCGCATTGGGGTTTTTAGTTATTGGGATTGCGGCTGAGTAGGGGTGTTGCATAGGTTTGGCTGCCTGAGGCGGTTCTCAATCAGTCAGGTGATTCTCGTTGTCTCTGATTGGGAACCGTATTTAGGTAGCCTGGGTTTCACTTTGTATTTCGTGGGTGATTGTTCCTGTCTCTGTGTAGTTTCACCAGATAGGCTGTAATTAGTTTTCACGTTCCGTTTGTTGTTTTATATTTATTTAAGTTATTTCATGTATCGCTATCTTCTACATTAAAGACATGAGTAACCACCACGCTGCATTTCGGTCCGACTACTCTTTCAACAAACGAAGAACGCCGTTACAGTATGCAAGCAAAATGTACAATAATTGACACATTTGCTGTCATCAAATGTGAAGATGTGTTATATGATAAAATCAATTCTCCGTGTGTAATTATTCACAGTGATTAAACAAATCACAGAATAGTAATTAACTAGGAAGTCGGGGCACCACGGGAAACTGTTGTTTATAGACTTGCAATTTCCAAAATAACTCTTCAGATATTTCATTATCTTATCGACATAGTCTTCTATTAACGCATTGCTACCTTCATCAGTCTTGTTCGTGAATGTTGCAAACCCTTGGATATCTGCGCAAATCCATCATAAATCAGCGTTATAAATTGGCGAATTATTTATTTATAACTAACTAATTAATCACATAATTACATGAACACACACAGGCAATAGTTATACATTGGTTACTGACATGACACAAAGAAAAGTCCCTTTAGTGGACAAAACTGATATGACGGTTGTTAGACATCGGAAAGTGGTGGGACCAGCTCAAGAGTGGGAAATTTAGGAGTTGTTAGCAACAAACTCATGGAAATTCTAATATTTTGAACATGAACAACCGCCTATTCGAAAAGAAATTCCATGTTTTCTGGTTTAATGTAAAAAAATATATATTTTTTAGATATATCCCATTTTAGCAGACGCTTTGTCCAAAGCGACTTCAAAGTCGGCTGGGGCCACTACTTTTACATATGGGTGGCCCCAGTGGGAATCGAACCACGACGCTTGGTGCAAGCCTATGCTCTACCTTTAGTAAAAAGGGGGCGTTCCACAATGCCACATAATGTTGTGGTCACAGAGGCGGCCTCTGACTGATCACAAGTTATGAAAACAATTCTCACTGAGAAAAGTAACATCACATACCTTTCCAAAAGTATTCTTATGCTTAATCATTTATTTTATACAACATTCAGATGCAAAACCCCATAATTGAGAACTGTATACAAAGAAACAGTAATGTGTGTCCTGTCCGTCATGAGGTCACCAAATGAAACAAAATCGATATGACTGTTCCTTAAATGTCCACGGACCACTCCAATACAGAAATACTGTTCAATTATTCAACCTTTTGATGTCCAACTGTCTGTGTTCAACGGTCACATTCCGATCTTGATACTACAGAGCCCAGAAGCAGAGTATTTGATACCGCCATAAAGTAGGGTAGCCTAGTGGTTAGAGCGCTGGACTAGTAACCGAAAGGTTGCAAGTTCAAATCCCCCGACCTGACAAGGTACAAATCTTTCGCTCTGCCATTGAACAGTCAGTTAATCCACTGTTCCTTGTGGCCGGGCTATTGAAAATAAGAATTTGTTCTTAACTGACTTGCCTAGAAAAATAAAGGTATAAAAAATAAAGTGGCCCCCTCTCCACCTCTGAGGGCACTGTAGAGCTGACCTACTGTAACCTGGATCCTTCAGATCTTCACAGGAGAGTCATGACACTCCTTTCAATCCTATCCTCCTTTAATAACTATTCCCCCTTTCTCTCCTGATTGGACAGCCTACAGAATTCTTGTCCCCCATTCTTAGGAACAGCCTTTTCTCCCTGGCCTGGTTCCCTTTACACAGTAGGTTCAATGCATAGGCTTGGCACAGTGCAGTGGGGATGGGTGCAAGAGAAAACCCCACTGAGCATGACGCTCTGGTAGGTACATATAAACTTTGACCTCCGCCCTCCGGTGAGGTCAGTCTGTGTGGTGTCATCGCTGTGGTTGGCTGGCTCTGCCCTCTGGAGAGGTCACTCTGTGTGGTGTCATCGCTGTGGTTGGCTGGCTCTGCCCTCTGGAGAGGTCAGTCTGTGTGGTGTCATCGCTGTGGTTGGCTGGCTCTGCCCTCTGGAGAGGTCAGTCTGTGTGGTGTCATCGCTGTGGTTGGCTGGCTCTGCCCTCTGGAGAGGTCACTCTGTGTGGTGTCATGGTTGTGGCTGGCTGGCTCTGCCCTCTGGAGAGGTCAGTCTGTGTGGTGTCATCGCTGTGGTTGGCTGG
>NW_027010075.1:0-5000 GCF_036934945.1 Oncorhynchus masou masou
GAAAGCCTTCCCAGAAGAGTGGAGGCTGTTATAGCAGCAATGTTTCATCATCTAGTGGAAAGCCTTCCCAGAAGAGTGGAGGCTGTTATAGCAGCAATGTTCCAACATCTAGTGAAAAGCCTTCCTAGAAGACTAGAGGCTGTTATAGCAGCAAAGGACCAAGTCCATATTAATGCAATGATTTTGGAATGAGATGTTCAACGAGCAGCTGTCCACATACTTGTAGCTTATATTCATTCAGACTAAACACCACAGTTTTAAAGATTCTTCCCAGCTAACCCCTCACTCTCATCCCCTCCCAGTGCAGTATGGGTAGTCCTAGCCCACCCTGAGTCCTCTCATCCCCTGCCAGTGCAGTATGGGTAGTCCTAGCCCACCCTGAGTCCTCTCATCCCCTCCCAGTGCAGTATGGGTAGTCCTAGCCCACCCTGAGTCCTCTCATCCCCTCCGAGTGCAGTATGGGTAGTCCTCTCATCCCCTCCGAGTGCAGTATGGGTAGTCCTCTCATCCCCTCCCAGTGCAGTATGGGTAGGTGCATGCATTACACCCTCATTAGCATATAAAGAGCTACTTCCTCCACTTAGCCGCATGCTAATCTGTAAAAGGATGAAACAGCACTCTGGAACACCATTATACCCCCAACCGACCAATTAAACGAGCCCGCTCGAATCTGTATAAGGATTTGATTCAGTATATTGTCTGGGGTCAGAGCGCCCCATCATTCACCTCTGCTTGAGTGTCGACAACGGACTGGAATGAATGAATGGTGTTTGTTTGTTCACTGTTTGTTTTGGGAAGGTTGGCAACATATTGTCCTACGTGTCAGTTAGATTAGACAGACAGACAGAGAGACAGAGAGACAGACAGACAGAGAGACAGACAGACAGAGAGACAGACAGACAGACAGACAGACAGACAGACAGACAGACAGACAGACAGACAGAGAGAGAGAGAGAGACACAGACAGACAGAGAGAGAGAGAGAGAGACACAGACAGACAGTGAGACAGAGAGAGAGAGAGAGACACAGACAGACAGTGAGACAGAGAGAGAGAGAGAGACACAGACAGAGAGAGAGAGATAGAGAGAGAGAGAGAGAGAGAGAGAGAGAGAGAGAGAGAGAGAGAGAGAGAGAGAGAGAGAGAGAGAGAGAGAGAGAGAGAGAGAGAGAGAGAGAGAGAGAGAGAGACCAAAATGCCAGAACCGGACAAGAACCTGACACCCTCAGCACACAGGGGGACAAACACCTGCCTGGAGGTGACAGCATTCCCCCCTCCCACATATGCCCCCTAGGCACAACTATGACAACATAACCAACAAAAAAACGTGTCACAACTCCTGCAGCTCTGTCGCACGCTGGGTATGTACATAGTCACAATGGTAGGCTTCGAGGGGACTCTATGGTAGGTACACCTATAGCTCATCTCTTGGCAGTAGTACTGTAGACTACTTTATCACTGACCTCAACCCAGAGTCTCTCAGAGTTGTTCACAGTCAGCCCACTTACACCCCTATCAGACCACAGCAAAATCACAGTCTACTTAAACAGAGCAATACTCAATCATGAAACTGAACTCAATCAAAGGAACTGAGTAACATTAAGAAATGCTATAGATGGAAGGAATGCAGTTTGGAAACCTACCAAAAAACAATTAGGCAACAACAAATTCAATCCCCTTTAGACAATTTCCTGGGTAAAACGTTCCACTGTAATAGTGAATGTGTAAACTTGGCAGTAGAAAATCTTAACAGTATATTTGACCTCTCAGCTTCCCTATCAAATCTAAAAAATCTCAAATACAAAACCAAAGAAAATGAACAACAATGACCAATGGTTTGATGAAGAATGCAAAAATCTAAGAAAGAAATTGAGAAACCTGTCCAACCAAAAACACAGAGAAAAAGAAAAAAGCTGAGTCTACGCTTCACTATGGTGAATCACTAAAACCATACAGAAATACAGGTCAGAAATCAGCTCAATGTAATTGAAGAATCTATAGAATCTAACCACTTCTGGGAAAATTGGAAAACACTAAAACAACAACACGAAGAATTATCGATCCAAAATGGAGATGTATGGGTAAACCACTTCTCCAATCTTTTTGGCTCTATAACAAAGAATAAAGAGCCAAAACATGTACATGATCAAATACAGATCTTAGAATCAACTATTAAAGACTACCAGAACCCACTGGTTTCTCCAATTACCTTGAATGAGTTACAGGACAAAATAAAAACCCTCCAACAACAAAAGGCCTGTGGTGTTGATGGTATCCTCAATGAAATGATCAAATATACAGACAACAAATTCCAATTGGCTATAGTAAAACTCTTTAACATCATCCTTAGCTCTGGCATCTTTCCCAATATTTAGAACCAAGGACTGATCACCCCAATCCACAAAAGTGGAGACACATTTGACCCCAAAACTACCTTGGGATATACTTCAACAGCAACTTTGGGAAAATCCTCTGCATTATCATTAACAGCAGACTCATATGTTTCCTCAGTGAAAACAATGTACTAAGCAAATGTTAAATTGGCTTTTTACCAAATTACCGTACAAGAGACCATGTATTCACCCTGCACACCCTAATTGACAACCAAACAAACCAAAACAAAGGCAAAGTCTTCTCATGCTTTGTTGATTTCAAAAAAGCCTTCGACTCAATTTGGCATGATGGTCTGCTATACAAACTGATGGAAAGTGGTGTTGGGGGTAAAACATACGACATTATAAAATCCATGTACACAAACAACAAGTGTGCGGTTAAAATTGGCAAAAAACACACATTTCTTCACACAGGGTCGTGGGTTAGACAGGGATGCAGCTTAAGCCCCACTCTCTTCAACATATATATATATATATATATATATATATATATATATATATATATATATATATATAATATATATATATATATATATATATATATATATATATATATATATATATATTAACGAATTTGCGTGGGCACTAGAAAAGTCTGCAGCACCCGGCCTCACCCTGCGATACAAATTCCATCTAGATACTGTTGCCCGAGAGCACAAAAACAACTATACATACCTTGGCCTAAACATTAGCACCACAGGTAACTTCCACAAAGCTGTGAACGATCTGAGAGACAAGGCAAGAAGGGCCTTCTATGCCATCAACAGAAACATAAAATTCAACATACCAATTAGAATTTGGCTAAAAATACTTGAATAGGTCATGGAGCCCATTGCCTTTTATGGTTGTGAGGTCTGGGTTCCGCTCACCAACCAAGACTTCACAAAATGGGACAAACACCAAATTGAGACTCTGCATGCAGAATTCTGCAACAATATCCTTTGTGTACAACGTAGAACACAAAATAATGCATGCAGAGTAGAATTAGGCCGATACCAGCTAATGATCAAAATCCAGAAAAGAGCTGTTAAATTCTACAACAACCTAAAAGGAAGCGATTCCCAAACCTTCTATAAAAAAGCCATCACCTACAGAGATAAACCTGGAGAAGAGTCCCCTAAGCAAGCTGGTCCTGGGACTCTGTTCACAAACACAAACACACCCCACAGAGCCCCAGGACAGCAGCACAATTAGACCCAACCAAATCATGAGAAAACAAAAAGATAATTACTTCACACACCGGAAATAATTGACCAAAAACAGAGCAAACTAGAATGCTATTTGGCCCTACACAGAGAGTACACAGCGGCAGAATACCTGACCACTGTGACAGACCCAAAATTAAGGAAAGCTTTGACTATGTACAGACTCAGTGAGCATAGCCTTGCTATTGAGAACGGCCGCCGTAGGCAGACATGGCTCTCAAGAGAAGACAGGCTATGTGATCACTGCCCACAAAATGAGGTGGAAACTGAGCTGCACTTCCTAACCTCCTGCCCAATGTATGAACATATAAGAGAGACATATTTCCCTCAGATTACACAGATCCACAAAGAATTCGAAAACAAATCCAATTTTGATAAATTTTGATAAACTCCCATATATCTACTGGATAAAATACCACAGTGTGCCATCACAGCACAGCATATATATAATATGACATTTGTAATGTCTTTATTGTTTTGAAACTTCTGTATGTGTAATGTTTACTGTTAATTTTTATTGTTTATTTCACTTTTGTATATTATCTACCTCACTTGCTTTGGCAATGTTAACACATGTTTCCCATGCCAATAAAGCCCCTTGAATTTAATTGAATTGAGAGAGAGAGAGAGAGAGAGAGAGAGAGAGAGAGAGAGAGAGAGAGAGAGAGAAAGCGTCAGAGAGAGAGAGAGGGAGCGTCAGAGAGAGAGAGAGTCAGAGAGAGAGAGAGTCAGAGAGAGAGAGAGAGAGAGAGTCAGAGAGAGAGAGAGAGGGGCGTCAGAGAGAGAGAGTCAGAGAGAGAGAGAGACAGAGAGAGAGAGAGAGAGAGTCAGAGAGAGAGAGAGTCAGAGAGAGAGAGAGAGAGTCAGAGAGAGAGAGAGAGAGAGAGAGAGAGAGAGAGCCAGAGAGAGAGAGAGAGAGAGAGAGAGAGAGAGTCAGAGAGAGAGTCAGAGAGCGACAGAGAGAGAGAGAGAGGGGGACAGAGAGAGAGGGGGACAGAGAGAGAGAGAGCGTGAGAGCGACAGAGAGAGAGAGAGAGAGGGACAGAGAGAGAGGGGGACAGAGAGAGAGAGCGTGAGAGTGACAGAGAGAGAGAGAGAGGGACAGAGAGAGAGGGGACAGAGAGAAAGAGAGAAAGCGTGAGAGCGACAGAGAGAGAGGGACAGAGAGAGGGGGACAGAGAGAGAGAGAGAGAGAAAGCGTGACAGCGACAGAGAGAGAGAGAGAGGGACAGAGAAAGGGACAGAGAGAGGGAGAGAATATGGAGGGAGAGATAAAAGATGTTAAGAGGAGTGATGGAAACCTAAAAGAGAGAGAGAAGGACAGACTCCTCCCAGTCAGCAGACATCTCCTGCTTGGCCACGATGCCAGCCAGTCAGACCAATAACACCATGCCTGAGTGGAGT
>NW_027010075.1:10000-35709 GCF_036934945.1 Oncorhynchus masou masou
GTTTATCTGTAGGGAGGAGAGAGGAGGCGAGGGTTATCTGTAGGGAGGGAGAGAGGAGGAGAGGGTACACCTCTGTAGGGAGGAGATGTTATCTGGAGGAAGAGGAGGAGGAGAGGGTTATCTGTAGGGAGGAGAGAGGAGAGAGAGTTATCTGCAGGAGGAAGAGGAGGAGAGGGTTATCTGTAGGGAGGAGAGAGGAGGAGAGGGTTACCTGTAGAGAGGAGAGAGGAGGAGAGGTTACCTGTAGGGAGGAGAGAGGAGGAGAGGGTTATCTGTAGGGAGGAGAGAGGAGGAGAGAGGGTTATCTGTAGGGAGGAGAGAGGAGGAGAGGGTTATCTGTAGGGAGGAGAGAGGAGGGAGAGGGTTATCTGTAGGGAGGAGAGAGGAGGAGAGGGTTACCTGTAGGGAGGAGAGAGGAGGAGGGAGGGAGGAGGGAGGAGGACAGGGTTATCTGTAGGGAGGAGAGAGGAGGAGGAGGAGAGGAGAGAGGAGGAGAGGTTATCTGTAGGGAGGAGAGAGGAGGAGAGGGTTACCTGTAGGGAGGAGAGGAGGAGAGGGTTATCTGTAGGGAGGAGAGAGGGGAGGAGAGGGTTATCTGTAGGGGGAGGAGGAGAGGAGGAGAGGGTTATCTGTAGGGAGGAGAGAGGAGGAGAGGGTTATCTGTAGGGGAGGAGGAGGGGAGAGAGGAGAGGGTTATCTGTAGGGAGGAGAGAGGGGAGGGAGGGGAGAGGGAGGAGAGAGAGGGGAGAGGGTTATCTGTAGGGAGGAGAGAGGAGGGGAGAGGGTTATCTGGAGGGGAGGAAGAGGAGGGAGGAGAGAGGAGGAGAGGGTTATCTGTAGGGAGGAGAGGGAGGAGAGGGTTACCTGTAGGGAGGAGAGAGGAGGAGAGGGTTATCTGTAGGGAGGAGGAGGAGAGAGAGGAGAGGGTTATCTGTAGGGAGGAGAGAGGAGGAGAGGAGGAGAGGGTTATCTGTAGGGGAGGAGAGAGGAGGAGAGGGTTACCTGTAGGGAGGAGAGGGTTACCTGTAGGGAGGAGGAGGAGGAGAGGGTTATCTGTAGGGAGGAGAGAGGAGGAGGAAGAGGAGGAGAGGGTTACCTGTTGGGAGGAGAGAGAGGAGGAGAGGGTTATCTGTTGGGAGGAGAGAGGAGGAGAGGGTTATCTGTAGGGGAGGAGAGGGTTACCTGTAGGGAGGGAGAGAGGAGAGGGTTATCTGTTGGGAGGAGAGAGGGAGGAGAGGGTTATCTGTAGGGAGGAGAGGGTTACCTGTAGGGAGGAGAGAGGAGGAGAGGGTTATCTGTTGGGAGGAGAGAGGAGGAGAGGGTTATCTGTAGGGAGGAGAGGGTTACCTGTAGGGAGGAGAGAGGAGGAGAGGGTTATCTGTAGGGAGGAGAGAGGAGGAGGAAGAGGAGGAGAGGGTTACCTGTTGGGAGGAGAGGAGGAGAGGGTTATCTGTTGGGAGGAGAGAGGAGGAGAGGGTTATCTGTAGGGAGGAGAGGGTTACCTGTAGGGAGGAGAGAGGAGGAGGAAGAGGAGGAGAGGGTTACCTGTAGGGAGGAGAGGGTTACCTGTAGCGAGGAGAGGAGGAGAGGGTTATCTGTAGGGAGGAGAGAGGAGGAGGAAGAGGAGGAGAGGAGGAGAGGGTTATCTGTAGGGAGGAGAGAGGAGGAGAGAGGAGGAGGAAGAGGAGGAGAGGGTTATCTGTAGGGAGGAGAGAGGAGGAGGAAGAGGAGGAGAGGGTTACCTGTTGGGAGGAGAGAGGAGGAGAGGGTTATCTGTTGGGAGGAGAGAGGAGGAGAGGGTTATCTGTAGGGAGGAGAGGGTTACCTGTAGGGAGGAGAGAGGAGGAGAGGGTTATCTGTTGGGAGGAGAGAGTTATCTGTAGGGAGGAGAGGGTTACCTGTAGGGAGGAGAGAGAGGAGGAGAGGGTTATCTGTTGGGAGGAGAGAGGAGGAGAGGGTTATCTGTAGGGAGGAGAGGGTTACCTGTAGGGAGGAGAGAGGAGGAGAGGGTTATCTGTAGGGAGGAGAGAGGAGGAGGAAGAGGAGGAGAGGGTTACCTGTTGGGAGGGAGGAGGAGAGGGTTATCTGTTGGAGAGAGGAGGAGAGGGAGGAGGAGAGGGTTATCTGTAGGGAGGAGAGAGGAGGAGAGGGTTATCTGTAGGGAAGAGGAGGGAGAGGAGGAGAGGGTTACCTGTAGGGAGGAGAGGGTTACCTGTTAAGCGAGGAGAGAGGAGGAGAGGGTTATCTGTAGGGGAGGAGAGAGGAGGAGGAAGAGGAGGAGAGGAGGAGAGGGTTATCTGTAGGAGGAGAGAGGAGGAGAGAGGAGGAGGAAGAGGAGGAGAGGGTTATCTGTAGGGAGAGAGAGGAGGGGAGGAGGAGGGTTATCTGTAGGGAGGAGAGAGGAGGAGAGAGGAGGAGAGGAGGAGAGGGTTATCTGTAGGGAGGAGGTGTTTTTGTATGAAGTGGAGGCTGTCTGGTTTATTGGTTTACGAGGTAGGAGCACAGGTGTGTGTGTGTTGTGTGTGTGTGTGTGTGTGTGTGTGTGTGTGTGTGTGTGTGTGTGTGTGTGTGTGTGTGTGTGTGTGTGTGTGTGTGTGTGTGTGTGTGTGTGATGGAGAGAGCATGTGTGTGTATGAGAGAAGACGATTGTGCGATTGTTCCTCTCATATGCAGCCAGCCGCACAAAGTGTGTGTGTGGTGTACACCTCTGTGTATGCTCTGCAGCCAAGGTGGAGTCACCTGTCCTATCCCCATGGTGACCACACTGCAGTAATATTATGGGCTTTGTTCTGCTGTCACACAAACACACTGAGACCGCACACTACCTTGCTCTCTGTACCTCACACACACAATAAGCCTCTCATAGAGGAGGAGAAACACACCATGTCTGGAGGAAGAGGAGGAGGAGGAGAGTCACACCATGTCTGAAGGAGGAGGAGGAGGAGGAGGAGGAGGAGAGAGAGAGGAGGAGGACAAGGAGAGAAACACACCATGTCTGGAGATGTAACATCTGTCAGGGTGGGATGGAGGGAGAGAGGAGGAGAGAGGGGGAGGAGGAGAGAGGAGGAGGAGGAGGGGGAGAGTCTTTTTCACTCTGTCCCTCTTTACCCTGTGTCTCACTTCCTCTGTCTGTGTCTCACTTCCTCTGTCTGTGTCTCACTTCCTCTGTCTGTGTCTCACTTCCTCTGTCTGTGTCTCACTTCCTCTGTCTGTGTCTCACTTCCTCTGTCTGTGTCTCACTTCCTCTGTCTGTGTCTCACTTCCTCTGTCTGTGTCTCACTTCCTCTGTCTGTGTCTCACTTCCTCTGTCTGTGTCTCACTTCCTCTGAGGTCTCGGACTCTATTTAATGTCCTCTCTATTCTATTCTCTCTCTCTCTCTCTCTCTCTCTCTCTCTCTCTCTCTCCTCTCTATTATATTCTAGGGTCTCCTCTGTTTAATTCTCTCTCTCTCCTCTCTATTCTATTCTACTCTATTCTATTCTTCTCTGTCTCCCTCTCTATTCTATTCTATTCTCTCTCTCTCTCACTCCTCTCTATTCTATTCTATTCTCTCTCTCTCCTCACTATTCTATTCTATTCTCTCTCTCCTCTCTATTCTATTTTATTCTCTCTCTCTGTCTGTCTCTCTCTCTCTGTAAACATGTTGAATGTGTGTGAGATACTTTGTGATAATGTTGGTGTATTAAAACACACCATCTAACATGAGTATTACGCAACACAAGCACACACACGGACACACACACACACAAACACAACCTCGAGCAGATGGTGAAGCCAGACGTCACAGCTTCATTAACACACAGGGAGGGAGCAACTACACACATACTCCCGCGACACAAACACACACACCGACAACTACACACACACTCCAGCACACACACACACACACAGTAAAGAGAAACATTGCAATGTACACACACCCTTCAACTAATACACTCCAACATCAACACACACATCCTCCTAACTCAGTTTAGGAAATTACAACAACTATCAACACACACTTCTGTCCCTGCACTCACACACTAGTCCCCTTTAATCTGTAGGGAGGGAGGACTCTATTTAATGTGTTGTAGAGAGAAGAGGGTTGGTCTGTTTAATCTGTAGGGAGGGAGGACTCTATTTAATGTGTTGTAGAGAGAGACGAGGGTTGGTCTGTTTAATCTGTAGGGAGGGAGGACTCTATTTAATGTGTTGTAGAGACTTAAGAGGGTTGGTCTGTTTAATCTGTAGGGAGGGAGGACTCTATTTAATGTGTTGTAGAGAGAAGAGGGTTGGTCTGTTTAATCTGTAGGGAGGAGGACTCTATTTAATGTGTTGTAGAGAGAAGAGGGTTGGTCTGTTTAATCTGTAGGGAGGGAGGACTCTATTTAATGTGTTGTAGAGAGAAGAGGGTTGGTCTGTTTAATCTGTAGGGAGGGAGGACTCTATTTAATGTGTTGTAGAGAGAAGAGGGTTGGTCTGTTTAATCTGTAGGGAGGGAGGACTCTATTTAATGTGTTGTAGAGAGAAGAGGGTTGGTCTGTTTAATCTGTAGGGAGGGAGGACTCTATTTAATGTGTTGTAGAGAGAGACGAGGGTTGGTCTGTTTAATCTGTAGGGAGGAGGACTCTATTTAATGTGTTGTAGAGAGAAGAGGGTGGTCTGTTTAATCTGTAGGGAGGAGGACTCTGTTTAATCTGTTTAATCTGGGAGGGAGGACTCTATTTAATGTGTTGTAGAGAGAAGAGGGTTGGTCTGTTTAATCTGTAGGGAGGGAGGACTCTATTTAATGTGTTGTAGAGAGAGAAGAGGGTTGGTCTGTTTAATCTGTAGGGAGGAGGACTCTATTTAATGTGTTGTAGAGAGAAGAGGGTTGGTCTGTTTAATCTGTAGGGGAGGGAGGACTCTATTTAATGTGTTGTAGAGAGAGAGGGTTGGTCTGTTTAATCTGTAGGGAGGGAGGACTCTATTTAATGTGTTGTAGAGAGAAGAGGGTTGGTCTGTTTAATCTGTAGGGAGGAGGACTCTATTTAATGTGTTGTAGAGAGAAGAGGGTTGGTCTGTTTAATCTGTAGGGAGGGAGGACTCTATTTAATGTGTTGTAGAGAGAAGAGGGTTGGTCTGTTTAATCTGTAGGGAGGGAGGACTCTATTTAATGTGTTGTAGAGAGAAGAGGGTTGGTCTGTTTAATCTGTAGGGAGGGAGGACTCTATTTAATGTGTTGTAGAGAGAGGACTCGAGGGTTGGTCTGTTTAATCTGTAGGGAGGAGGACTCTATTTAATGTGTTGTAGAGAGAGAAGAGGGTTGGTCTGTTTAATCTGTAGGGAGGGAGGACTCTATTTAATGTGTTGTAGAGAGAAGAGGGTTGGTCTGTTTAATCTGTAGGGAGGGAGGACTCTATTTAATGTGTTGTAGAGAGACGAGGGTTGGTCTGTTTAATCTGTAGGGAGGGAGGACTCTATTTAATGTGTTGTAGAGAGAGAAGAGGGTTGGTCTGTTTAATCTGTAGGGAGGGAGGACTCTATTTAATGTGTTGTAGAGAGAAGAGGGTTGGTCTGTTTAATCTGTAGGGAGGAGGACTCTATTTAATGTGTTGTAGAGAGAGAAGAGGGTTGGTCTGTTTAATCTGTAGGGAGGAGGACTCTATTTAATGTGTTGTAGAGAGAAGAGGGTTGGTCTGTTTAATCTGTAGGGGAGGGAGGACTCTATTTAATGTGTTGTAGAGAGAGACGAGGGTTGGTCTGTTTAATCTGTAGGGAGGGAGGACTCTATTTAATGTGTTGTAGAGAGAAGAGGGTTGGTCTGTTTAATCTGTAGGGAGGGAGGACTCTATTTAATGTGTTGTAGAGAGAAGAGGGTTGGTCTGTTTAATCTGTAGGGAGGGAGGACTCTATTTAATGTGTTGTAGAGAGAAGAGGGTTAGTCTGTTTAACTACTGGAACACTGTATAGCTAGTGTACTACTGGAACACTATTCCCTATATAGCTAGTGTACTACTGGGACACTATTCCCTATATACAGTTGAAGCAGGAAAACGTAGGTTGGAGTCATTAAAGGACATCTACTTTGTGCAGGACACCAGTCATTTTCCCAACAGTTGTTTACAGATTATTTCACTTATAATTCACTGTATCACAATTCCACTGGGTCAGAAGTTTACATCCACTAAGTTGACTGTGCCTTTAAACAGCTTGGAAAATTCCAGAGAGAGCAGGGTAGAGAGAGGTAGAGAGGGGTAGAGGTAGAGAGAGACAGGTAGAGAGATAGAGAGAGTGGTAGAGAGAGAGTGGTAGAGAGATAGAGAGAGTGGTAGAGAGAGAGGTAGAGAGAGAGACAGGTAGAGAGATAGAGGTAGAGAGATAGAGAGAGTGGTAGAGAGAGAGGTAGAGAGAGTGGTAGAGAGATAGAGAGAGTGGTAGAGAGAGATAGAGAGGGGTAGAGAGAGAGACAGGTAGAGAGATAGAAGTAGAGAGAGTGGTAGAGAGATAGAGAGAGTGGTAGAGAGAGAGGTAGAGAGAGAGAGGTAGAGAGAGAGACAGGTAGAGATAGAGGTAGAGAGAGGTAGAGAGATAGAGAGAGTGGTAGAGAGATAGAGAGGGGTAGAGAGAGAGACAGGTAGAGAGATAGAGGTAGAGAGATAGAGAGAGTGGTAGAGAGAGGGGTAGAGAGAGAGGGATAGAGAGAGAGAGAGGTAGAGAGAGAGAGGTAGAGAGAGAGACAGGTAGAGAGAGAGGGGTAGAGAGAGAGATTACAGCAGGTGGATGGAGGAGTGCACCACCCTGAGAGAAGCCAGGTGTTACAGTATATGACACTGTTAAACTGTTACCATGGAAACCTGAAAGACACATACACAGAGAGAGAGAGAGGTGACACACACAATGAGCGCTGTGTGTTCTGTGGGCCTGGTGTGTGTTCTGTGTGTGCGTGAGCGTGCGTGTGTCACCTGTTGTGCTTCCGAGCCGTCAGTCAGATGTACAATTCTCAGCCTCCCTAACTAGATTACACAACACACACACACACACACACACACACACACACACACACACACACACACACACACACAGGTCTTTCCTGTAGACTCCACATTAAACACGTACATGCTTCCTCATTAGTCAGTGGTCCTGTATTCCACATGTCTGTTTGTTAACGGGTGAATCAGCTCTAATATGGCTGAGACATGTGATTCTGTCTGGTCCTCCACAGTCTATTATAGAGAGATGTGATAGGAGGATTCTGTCTGGTCCTCCACAGTCTATTATAGAGACATGTGATAGGAGGATTCTGTCTGGTCCTCCACAGTCTATTATAGAGAGATGTGATAGGAGGATTCTGTCTGGTCCTCCACAGTCTATTATAGAGACATGTGATAGGAGGATTCTGTCTGGTCCTCCACAGTCTATTATAGAGACATGTGATAGGAGGATTCTGTCTGGTCCTCCACAGTCTATTATAGAGACATGTGATAGGAGGATTCTGTCTGGTCCTCCACAGTCTATTATAGAGAGATGTGATAGGAGGATTCTGTCTGGTCCTCCACATTCTATTATAGAGAGATGTGATAGGAGGATTCTGTCTGGTCCTCCACATTCTATTGGTTGAAACAACATTCTATTATAGAGACATGTGATAGGAGGATTCTGTCTGGTCCTCCACAGTCTATTATAGAGAGATGTGATAGGAGGATTCTGTCTGGTCCTCCACATTCTATTGGTTGAAACAACATTCTATTATAGAGAGATGTGATAGGAGGATTCTGTCTGGTCCTCCACAGTCTATTATAGAGACATGTGATAGGAGGATTCTGTCTGGTTCTCCACAGTCTATTATAGAGAGATGTGATAGGAGGATTCTGTCTGGTCCTCCACAGTCTATAGAGATGTATAGGAGATTCTGTCTGGTCCTCCACAGATGTGATAGGAGGATTCTGTCTGGTCCTCCACAGTCTATTATAGAGACATGTGATAGGAGGATTCTGTCTGGTCCTCCACAGTCTATTATAGAGAGATGTGATAGGAGGATTATGTCTGGTCCTCCACAGTCTATTATAGAGAGATGTGATAGGAGGATTCTGTCTGGTCCTCCACATTCTATTATAGAGAGATGTGATAGGAGGATTCTGTCTGGTCCTCCACAGTCTATTATAGAGAGATGTGATAGGAGGATTCTGTCTGGTCCTCCACAGTCTATTATAGAGACATGTGATAGGAGGATTCTGTCTGGTCCTCCACAGTCTATTATAGAGACATGTGATAGGAGGATTCTGTCTGGTCCTCCACAGTCTATTATAGAGAGATGTGATAGGAGGATTCTGTCTGGTCCTCCACAGTCTATTATAGAGAGATGTGATAGGAGGATTCTGTCTGGTCCTCCACAGTCTATTATAGAGAGATGTGATAGGAGGATTCTGTCTGGTCCTCCACAGTCTATTATAGAGAGATGTGATAGGAGGATTCTGTCTGGTCCTCCACAGTCTATTATAGAGAGATGTGATAGGAGGATTCTGTCTGGTCCTCCACAGTCTATTATAGAGAGATGTGATAGGAGGATTCTGTCTGGTCCTCCACAGTCTATTATAGAGAGATGTGATAGGAGGATTCTGTCTGGTCCTCCACAGTCTATTATAGAGAGATGTGATAGGAGGATTCTGTCTGGTCCTCCACAGTCTATTATAGAGAGATGTGATAGGAGGATTCTGTCTGGTCCTCCACAGTCTATTATAGAGACATGTGATAGGAGGATTCTGTCTGGTCCTCCACAGTCTATTATAGAGAGATGTGATAGGAGGATTCTGTCTGGTCCTCCACAGTCTATTATAGAGACATGTGATAGGAGGATTCTGTCTGGTCCTCCACAGTCTATTATAGAGACATGTGATAGGAGGATTCTGTCTGGTCCTCCACAGTCTATTATAGAGAGATGTGATAGGAGGATTCTGTCTGGTCCTCCACAGTCTATTATAGAGACATGTGATAGGAGGATTCTGTCTGGTCCTCCACAGTCTATTATAGAGAGATGTGATAGGAGGATTCTGTCTGGTCCTCCACAGTCTATTATAGAGAGATGTGATAGGAGGATTCTGTCTGGTCCTCCACAGTCTATTATAGAGACATGTGATAGGAGGATTCTGTCTGGTCCTCCACAGTCTATTATAGAGACATGTGATAGGAGGATTCTGTCTGGTCCTCCACAGTCTATTATAGAGAGATGTGATAGAGATGTGGAGGATTCTGTCTGGTCCTCCACAGTCTATTATAGAGACATGTGATAGGAGGATTCTGTCTGGTCCTCCACAGTCTATTATAGAGACATGTGATAGGAGGATTCTGTCTGGTCCTCCACAGTCTATTATAGAGACATGTGATAGGAGGATTCTGTCTGGTCCTCCACAGTCTATTATAGAGAGATGTGATAGGAGGATTCTGTCTGGTCCTCCACAGTCTATTATAGAGACATGTGATAGGAGGATTCTGTCTGGTCCTCCACAGTCTATTATAGAGAGCATGTGATAGGAGGATTCTGTCTGGTCCTCCACAGTCTATTATAGAGAGATGTGATAGGAGGATTCTGTCTGGTCCTCCACAGTCTATTATAGAGACATGTGATAGGAGGATTCTGTCTGGTCCTCCACAGTCTATTATAGAGAGATGTGATAGGAGGATTCTGTCTGGTCCTCCACAGTCTATTATAGAGAGATGTGATAGGAGGATTCTGTCTGGTCCTCCACAGTCTATTATAGAGACATGTGATAGGAGGATTCTGTCTGGTCCTCCACAGTCTATTATAGAGACATGTGATAGGAGGATTCTGTCTGGTCCTCCACAGTCTATTATAGAGACATGTGATAGGAGGATTCTGTCTGGTCCTCCACAGTCTATTATAGAGACATGTGATAGGAGGATTCTGTCTGGTCCTCCACAGTCTATTATAGAGAGATGTGATAGGAGGATTCTGTCTGGTCCTCCACAGTCTATTATAGAGAGATGTGATAGGAGGATTCTGTCTGGTCCTCCACAGTCTATTATAGAGAGATGTGATAGGAGGATTCTGTCTGGTCCTCCAGTCTATTATAGAGACATGTGATAGGAGGATTCTGTCTGGTCCTCCACAGTCTATTATAGAGACATGTGATAGGAGGATTCTGTCTGGTCCTCCACAGTCTATTATAGAGATGTGATAGGAGGATTCTGTCTGGTCCTCCACAGTCTATTATAGAGAGATGTGATAGGAGGATTCTGTCTGGTCCTCCACAGTCTATTATAGAGAGATGTGATAGGAGGATTCTGTCTGGTCCTCCACAGTCTATTATAGAGAGATGTGATAGGAGGACAGTCTATTATAGAGACATGTGATAGGAGGATTCTGTCTGGTCCTCCACAGTCTATTATAGAGAGATGTGATAGGAGGATTCTGTCTGGTCCTCCACAGTCTATTATAGAGAGATGTGATAGGAGGATTCTGTCTGGTCCTCCACAGTCTATTATAGAGAGATGTGATAGGAGGATTCTGTCTGGTCCTCCACAGTCTATTATAGAGAGATGTGATAGGAGGATTCTGTCTGGTCCTCCACAGTCTATTATAGAGAGATGTGATAGGAGGATTCTGTCTGGTCCTCCAGTCTATTATAGAGAGATGTGATAGGAGGATTCTGTCTGGTCCTCCACAGTCTATTATAGAGAGATGTGATAGGAGGATTCTGTCTGGTCCTCCACAGTCTATTATAGAGAGATGTGATAGGAGGATTCTGTCTGGTCCTCCACAGTCTATTATAGAGAGATGTGATAGGAGGATTCTGTCTGGTCCTCCACAGTCTATTATAGAGAGATGTGATAGGAGGATTCTGTCTGGTCCTCCACAGTCTATTATAGAGAGATGTGATAGGAGGATTCTGTCTGGTCCTCCACATTCTATTGGTTGAAACAACATTCTATTATAGAGAGATGTGATAGGAGGATTCTGTCTGGTCCTCCACAGTCTATTATAGAGAGATGTGATAGGAGGATTCTGTCTGGTCCTCCACAGTCTATTATAGAGAGATGTGATAGGAGGATTCTGTC
Organism: Oncorhynchus masou masou; assembly: GCF_036934945.1. NCBI lineage: Eukaryota > Metazoa > Chordata > Actinopteri > Salmoniformes > Salmonidae > Oncorhynchus > Oncorhynchus masou. Next base: position 21,036 of record NW_027010075.1, read on the forward strand.
TGGTCCTCCACAGTCTATTATAGAGAGATGTGATAGGAGGATTCTGTCTGGTCCTCCACAGTCTATTATAGAGAGATGTGATAGGAGGATTCTGTCTGGTCCTCCAGTCTATTATAGAGAGATGTGATAGGAGGATTCTGTCTGGTCCTCCACATTCTATTATAGAGACATGTGATAGGAGGATTCTGTCTGGTCCTCCACAGTCTATTATAGAGAGATGTGATAGGAGGATTCTGTCTGGTCCTCCACAGTCTATTATAGAGAGATGTGATAGGAGGATTCTGTCTGGTCCTCCAGTCTATTATAGAGACATGTGATAGGAGGATTCTGTCTGGTCCTCCACAGTCTATTATAGAGAGATGTGATAGGAGGATTCTATCTGGTCCTCCACATTCTATTGGTTGAAACAACATTCTATTATAGAGAGATGTGATAGGAGGATTCTGTCTGGTCCTCCACATTCTATTATAGAGAGATGTGATAGGAGGATTCTGTCTGGTCCTCCACAGTCTATTATAGAGAGATGTGATAGGAGGATTCTGTCTGGTCCTCCACATTCTATTATAGAGACATGTGATAGGAGGATTCTGTCTGGTCCTCCACAGTCTATTATAGAGAGATGTGATAGGAGGATTCTGTCTGGTCCTCCACATTCTATTATAGAGACATGTGATAGGAGGATTCTGTCTGGTCCTCCACAGTCTATTATAGAGAGATGTGATAGGAGGATTCTGTCTGGTCCTCCACAGTCTATTATAGAGACATGTGATAGGAGGATTCTGTCTGGTCCTCCACAGTCTATTATAGAGAGATGTGATAGGAGGATTCTGTCTGGTCCTCCACAGTCTATTATAGAGAGATGTGATAGGAGGATTCTGTCTGGTCCTCCACAGTCTATTATAGAGAGATGTGATAGGAGGATTCTGTCTGGTCCTCCACAGTCTATTATAGAGAGATGTGATAGGAGGATTCTGTCTGGTCCTCCACAGTCTATTATAGAGAGATGTGATAGGAGGATTCTGTCTGGTCCTCCACAGTCTATTATAGAGAGATGTGATAGGAGGATTCTGTCTGGTCCTCCACAGTCTATTATAGAGACATGTGATAGGAGGATTCTGTCTGGTCCTCCACAGTCTATTGGTTGAAACAACATTCTATTATAGAGAGATGTGATAGGAGGATTCTATCTGGTCCTCCACATTCTATTGGTTGAAACAACATTCTATTATAGAGAGATGTGATAGGAGGATTCTGTCTGGTCCTCCACAGTCTATTATAGAGACATGTGATAGGAGGATTCTGTCTGGTCCTCCACAGTCTATTATAGAGAGATGTGATAGGAGGATTCTGTCTGGTCCTCCACAGTCTATTATAGAGACATGTGATAGGAGGATTCTGTCTGGTCCTCCACAGTCTATTATAGAGAGATGTGATAGGAGGATTCTGTCTGGTCCTCCACAGTCTATTATAGAGACATGTGATAGGAGGATTCTGTCTGGTCCTCCACAGTCTATTGGTTGAAACAACAGTCTATTATAGAGACATGTGATAGGAGGATTGTGTCTGGTCCTCCACATTCTATTGGTTGAAACAATTTTGTAGAATCATTTAAATAGAAAAACTGTTAAAGTTGTGAATCTGCTGTTGTTGTGTGTATCAGTTCAGAGACCATGTGTCACGGAACCAAACATCTCTTCACAACTATTGTTGCAACCTGCATGGTTCATTTCTCTGGTCCTTAAATGTAAATGATATACACTTTTTTTTAAATTGTATCACAATTTTCTTTAAATAATTCCTTGCCTTATTCCCCTTCCATGTTTTTGTGGGAATGATGAAGTCAGTTGGTTGTAATGTAGGACATCAGAGCATTTCACTATCGGAGAGTATTACCCGAAGGGGTGGGGCATATCAAACTGGGTACTCTGTTGGGGAGGGGGGTTCCCAGAGCTCTTCAATGTGTGTGTCTGTATGTCATGCATGTGAGCGGGTGGCTACCCCCCTTTGCTCTGGAGATGGTCTCTTCCTTCAGAGAGTGAAAGAGGAAGGAGAGAGAGTATTGCTGATGGGATTGTGTTAATAATTCAGAGAGTAGAAATCAAGGCTATTACACAGCTGTTAACGGAGGGGAGTGGCAGCATCATCCATCTATCCCTCCCTCCTTGATTCTCTCACTTCATCTGTCCCTCCCTCCCTCTCTCCCCCCCCTCCCTCCTCGCTCAATCACTCAAGTCGATAGCTATTCTCCCTCTTCACTTGCATTATCTCTCCCTCCATCAAACAGCCCATCCCTCCTTCCTATTCTCCCTCTCTCTCTCATCCCTCCTTCCTATTCTCCCTCTCTCTCTCATCCCTCCTTCCTATTCTCCCTCTCTCTCTCATCCCTCCTTCCTATTCTCCCTCTCATCCCTCCTTCCTATTCTCCCTCCCTCTCATCCCTCCCTCGCTATTCTCCCTCTAAAATCTCTCAATCCCTCCCTCTTACCTAATGTACACCTCCCTCTCCTCTCCCCTCCTCTTACCTACTGTACACCTCCCTCTCCTCTCCTCTTACCTACTGTACACCTCCCTCTCCTCTCCTCTTACCTACTGTACACCTCCCTCTCCTCTCCCCTCCTCTTACCTACTGTACACCTCCCTCTCCTCTCCTCTTACCTAATGTACACCTCCCTCTCCTCTCCCCTCCTCTTACCTACTGTACACCTCCCTCTCCTCTCCTCTTACCTAATGTACACCTCCCTCTCCTCTCCCCTCCTCTTACCTACTGTAAACCTCCCTCTCCTCTCCTCTTACCTACTGTACACCTCCCTCTCCTCTCCTCTTACCTACTGTACACCTCCCTCTCCTCTCCCCTCCTCTTACCTACTGTACACCTCCCTCTCCTCTCCTCTCCTCTTACCTAATGTACACCTCCCTCTCCTCTCCCCTCCTCTTACCTACTGTACACCTCCCTCTCCTCTCCTCTTACCTACTGTACACCTCCCTCTCCTCTCCTCTTACCTACTGTACACCTCCCTCTCCTCTCCCCTCCTCTTACCTACTGTACACCTCCCTCTCCTCTCCTCTTACCTACTGTACACCTCCCTCTCCTCTCCTCTTACCTACTGTACACCTCCCTCTCCTCCCCTCTTACCTACTGTACACCTCCCTCTCCTCCCTCTTACCTACCGTACACCTCCCTCTCCTCTCCTCTCTTACCTACTGTACACCTCCCTCTCCTCTCCTCTTACCTACTGTACTCCTCCCTCTCCTCTCCTCTTACCTACTGTACACCTCCCTCTCCTCTCCTCTTACCTACTGTACACCTCCCTCTCCTCCCCTCTTACCTACTGTACACCTCCCTCTCCTCCCCTCTTACCTACCGTACACCTCCCTCTCCTCTCCTCTTACCTACTGTACACCTCCCTCTCCTCTCCTCTTACCTACTGTAAACCTCCCTCCCCTCCCCTCTTACCTACTGTACTCCTCCCTCTCCTCTCCTCTTACCTACTGTACACCTCCCTCTCCTCCCCTCTTACCTACCGTACACCTCCCTCTCCTCTCCTCTTACCTACTGTACTCCTCCCTCTCCTCTCCTCTTACCTACTGTACACCTCCCTCTCCTCTCCTCTTACCTACTGTACACCTCCCTCTCCTCCCCTCTTACCTACCGTACACCTCCCTCTCCTCTCCTCTTACCTACTGTACACCTCCCTCTCCTCTCCTCTTACCTACTGCAAACCTCCCTCCCCTCCCTCTTACCTACTGTACTCCTCCCTCTCCTCTCCTCTTACCTACTGTACACCTACCTCTCCTCCCCTCTTACCTACCGTTCACCTCCCTCTCCTCTCCTCTTACCTACTGTACACCTCCCTCTCCTCTCCTCTTACCTACTGTACTCCTCCCTCTCCTCTCCTCTTACCTACTGTACACCTCCCTCTCTCTTACCTACTGTACACCTCCCTCTCCTCCCCTCTTACCTACCGACACCTCCCTCTCCTCTCCTCTTACCTACTGTACACCTCCCTCTCCTCTCCTCTTACCTACTGTAAACCTCCCTCCCCTCCCCTCTTACCTACTGTACTCCTCCCTCCCCTCCCCTCTTAACTACTGTAAACCTCCCTCTCCTCCCCTCTTACCTACTGTACTCCTCCCTCTCCTCCCCTCTTACCTACTGTACTCCTCCCTCTCCTCTCCTCTCCTCCCCTCCCCTCTTACCTACTGTACTCCTCCCTCTCCTCTCCTCTCCTCCCCTCCCCTCTTAACTACTGTACTCCTCCCTCCCCTCCCCTCTTAACTACTGTAAACCTCCCCCTCCTCCCCCTCTTACCTACTGTACTCCTCCCTCTCCTCCCCTCTTACCTACTGTACTCCTCCCTCTCCCTCTCCTCTCCTCCCCTCCCCTCTTACCTACTGTACTCCTCCCTCTCCTCTCCTCTCCTCCCCTCCCCTCTTACCTACTGTACTCCTCCCTCTCCTCTCCTCTCCTCCCCCTCTCCTCTTAACTACTGTACTCCTCCCTCCCCCTCCCCTCTTAACTACTGTAAACCTCCCTCTCCTCCCCTCTTACCTACTGTACTCCTCCCTCTCCTCTCCTCTCCTCCCCTCTCCTCTTAACTACTGTACTCCTCCCTCCCCCTCCCCTCTTAACTACTGTAAACCTCCCTCTCTCCTCCTCTACCTACTGTACTCCTCCCTCTCCTCCCCTCTTACCTACTGTACTCCTCCCTCTCCTCTCCTCTCCTCCCCCTCCCCTCTTACCTACTGTACTCCTCCCTCTCCTCTCCTCCCCCCCTCCCTCTTAACTACTGTACTCCTCCCTCCCCTCCCCCTCTTAACTACTGTACTCCTCCCTCTCCTCTCCTCTCCTCCCCTCTTAACTACTGTACTCCTCCCTCCCCTCCCCTCTTAACTACTGTACTCCTCCCTCTCCTCCCCTCTTACCTACTGTACTCCTCCCTCTCCTCTCCTCTTACCTACTGTACTCCTCCCTCTCCTCTCCTCTCCTCCCCTCCCCTCTTAACTACTGTACTCCTCCCTCCCCTCCCCTCTTAACTACTGTAAACCTCCCTCTCCTCCCCTCTTACCTACTGTACTCCTCCCTCTCCTCCTCTTACCTACTGTACTCCTCCCTCTCCTCTCCTCTTACCTACTGTACTCCTCCCTCTCCTCTCCTCTTACCTACTGTACTCCTCCCTCTCCTCTCCTCTTACCTACTGTACACCTCCCTCTCCTCTCCTCCCCTCTTACCTACTGTACTCCTCCCTCTCCTCCCCTCTTACCTACTGTACTCCTCCCTCTCCTCTCCTCTTACCTACTGTACTCCTCCCTCTCCTCTCCTCTCCTCCCCTCCCCTCTTAACTACTGTACTCCTCCCTCCCCTCCCCTCTTAACTACTGTAAACCTCCCTCTCCTCCCCTCTTACCTACTGTACTCCTCCCTCTCCTCTCCTCTTACCTACTGTACTCCTCCCTCTCCTCTCCTCTTACCTACTGTACACCTCCCTCTCCTCTCCTCTTACCTACTGTACTCCTCCCTCTCCTCTCCTCTTACCTACTGTACACCTCCCTCTCCTCCCCCTCTTACCTACTGTACACCTCCCTCTCCTCCCCTCTTACCTACCGTACACCTCCCTCTCCTCTCCTCTTACCTACTGTACACCTCCCTCTCCTCTCCTCTTACCTACTGTAAACCTCCCTCCCCTCCCCTCTTACCTACTGTACTCCTCCCTCTCCTCTCCTCTTACCTACCCGTACACCTCCCTCTCCTCTCCTCTTACCTACTGTACTCCTCCCTCTCCTCTCCTCTTACCTACTGTACACCTCCCTCTCCTCTCCTCTTACCTACTGTACACCTCCCTCTCCTCCCCTCTTACCTACCGTACACCTCCCTCTCCTCTCCTCTTACCTACTGTACACCTCCCTCTCCTCTCCTCTTACCTACTGCAAACCTCCCTCCCCTCCCCTCTTACCTACTGTACTCCTCCCTCTCCTCTCCTCTTACCTACTGTACACCTACCTCTCCTCCCCTCTTACCTACCGTTCACCTCCCTCTCCTCTCCTCTTACCTACTGTACACCTCCCTCTCCTCTCCTCTTACCTACTGTACTCCTCCCTCTCCTCTCCTCTTACCTACTGTACACCTCCCTCTCCTCTTACCTACTGTACACCTCCCTCTCCTCCCCTCTTACCTACCGTACACCTCCCTCTCCTCTCCTCTTACCTACTGTACACCTCCCTCTCCTCTCCTCTTACCTACTGTAAACCTCCCTCCCCTCCCCTCTTACCTACTGTACTCCTCCCTCCCCTCCCCTCTTAACTACTGTAAACCTCCCTCTCCTCCCCTCTTACCTACTGTACTCCTCCCTCTCCCTCCCTCTTACCTACTGTACTCCTCCCTCTCCTCTCCTCTCCTCCCCTCCCCCTCTTACCTACTGTACTCCTCCCTCTCCTCTCCTCTCCTCCCCTCCCCTCTTAACTACTGTACTCCTCCCTCCCCTCCCCTCTTAACTACTGTAAACCTCCCTCTCCTCCCCTCTTACCTACTGTACTCCTCCCTCTCCTCCCCCTCTTACCTACTGTACTCCTCCCTCTCCTCTCCTCTCCTCCCTCCCCTCTTACCTACTGTACTCCTCCCTCTCCTCTCCTCTCCTCCCCTCCCCTCTTACCTACTGTACTCCTCCCTCTCCTCTCCTCTCCTCCCCTCTCCTCTTAACTACTGTACTCCTCCCTCCCCTCCCTCTTAACTACTGTAAACCTCCCTCTCCTCCCCTCTTACCTACTGTACTCCTCCCTCTCCTCTCCTCTCCTCCCCTCTCCTCTTAACTACTGTACTCCTCCCTCCCCTCCCCTCTTAACTACTGTAAACCTCCCTCTCCCTCCCCTCTTACCTACTGTACTCCTCCCTCTCCTCCCCTCTTACCTACTGTACTCCTCCTCTCCTCTCCTCTCCTCCCCTCCCCTCTTACCTACTGTACTCCCCTCCCCTCCTCTCCTCTCCTCCCCTCCCCTCTTAACTACTGTACTCCTCCCTCCCCCCCTCTTAACTACTGTACTCCTCCCTCTCCTCTCCTCTCCTCCCCTCTTAACTACTGTACTCCTCCCTCCCCTCCCCTCTTAACTACTGTACTCCTCCCTCTCCTCCCCTCTTACCTACTGTACTCCTCCCTCTCCTCTCACCTACTGTACTCCTCCCTCTCCTCTCCTCTCCTCCCCTCCCCTCTTAACTACTGTACTCCTCCCTCCCCTCCCCTCTTAACTACTGTAAACCTCCCTCTCCTCCCCTCTTACCTACTGTACTCCTCCCTCTCCTCTCCTCTTACCTACTGTACTCCTCCCTCTCCTCTCCTCTTACCTACTGTACCCTCCCTCTCCTCTCCCTCTTACCTACTGTACTCCTCCCTCTCCTCTCCTCTTACCTACTGTACACCTCCCCTCCTCTCCTCCCTCTTACCTACTGTACTCCTCCCTCTCCTCCCCTCTTACCTACTGTACTCCTCCTCTCCTCTCCTCTTACCTACTGTACTCCTCCCTCTCCTCTCCTCTCCTCCCTCCCCTCTTAACTACTGTACTCCTCCCTCCCCTCCCCTCTTAACTACTGTAAACCTCCCTCTCCTCCCCTCTTACCTACTGTACTCCTCCCTCTCCTCTCCTCTTACCTACTGTACTCCTCCCTCTCCTCTCCTCTTACCTACTGTACTCCTCCCTCTCCTCTCCTCTTACCTACTGTACTCCTCCCTCTCCTCTCCTCCCCTCTTACCTACTGTACACCTCCCTCTCCTCTCCTCCCCATTCATATACCCTCATTACTCCTCCACTCCTCTCTATCTCTGCAGGGCATAATGTGCTACAGTAGGTCCATATCTCTCTTCCCCTCCCTCCCTCCCTAGTAGTATCAGAGAGGTCTGCTATAGGGCCACCTATCTCCCTCCCTATCCCTTCATCCACCTCCAAGGAGATCAATATATCTCTGTCCCTCTGTCTCTCTCTCTCTGTATCTCTCTTTCTCTCTCTGTATCTCTCTCTTGTTCTCTCTATCTATCTCTCTTTCTCTCTCTCTCTCCCTTCATCCACCTTCAAGGAGATCGATATATCACTATCTCCTCTCTCTTTCTGTCTCTCTCTCTCTCTATCTCTCCCTCTCTCTCGCTCCATCCCTTCATCCACCTCCAAGGAGATCAATATATCACTCTCTCCTCTCTCTCTCTGTCTCTCTTTCTCTCCATCCCTTCATCCACCTCCAAGGAGATCAATATATCACTCTCTCTCTCCTCTCTCCATCCCTTCATCCACCTCCAAGGAGATCAATATATCACTCTCCTCTCTCTCTCTGTCTCTATTTCTCTCCATCCCTTCATCCACCTCCAAGGAGATCAATATATCACTCTCTCTCTCTTCATCCCTTCATCCACCTCCAAGGAGAGCCATGTCTGCCTATGGCGGCCTTTCTCAATAGCAAGGCTATGCTCACCGAGTCTGTACTCGGTGAGTAGTTCGGGTCAGTCACAGTGGTCAGGTATTCTGCCGCTGTATATTCTCTGTTTAGGGCCAAATAACATTCTAGTTTGCTCTGTTTTAGTTAATACTTTCCAATGTGTCAAGTAATTATCTTTTTGTTTTCTCATGATTTGGTTGTGCCTCTCGCTCTCTCACACTACTTGCCTCTCTCTCTCTCACTCTACCTGCCAATCTCTCTCTCACTCTACCTGCCTCTCTCTGTCTCTATCTCTCTCTCACTCGACCTGCCTCTCTCTCTCTCACTCTACCTGCCTCTCTCTCTCTCACTCTACCTGCCTATCTCTCTCACTCTACCTGCCTCTCTCTCTCACACTCTACCTACCTCTCTCTCTCTCACTCTACCTGCCTCTCTCTGTCTCTATCTCTCTCACTCTACCTGCCTCTCTCTCTCATGCTACCTGCCTCACTCTCTCTCTCTCTCTCTCTCTCACTTTACCTGCCTCTCTCTGTCTCTATCTCTCTCACTCTACCTGCCTCTCTCTCTCATGCTACCTGCCTCACTCTCTCTCTCTCTCACTTTACCTGCCTCTCTCTCTCTCACTCTACCTGCCTCTCTCTCTCATGCTACATGCCTCTCTCTCTCACTCTCTCTCACTCTACCTGCCTCTCTCTGTCTCTATCTCTCTCTCTCTCTCTCTCTACCACCAGTACCTCTATCTTTATACATCATTAATCTCCTTTCTATCTTTATGTCCCTAAATCCTGCTACCTTCTACCTCCTACAGCCACTCTGCCTTTTATCATCATTTGTCCCCCTCCACCTCCCTCCTTCCCTGTTCTATCACTCTGAGAGAGAGAGAGCGAGAGAGAGAGTGAGAGAGAGAGAGCAAGAGAGAGAAAGTGAGAGAGAGAGGTGTCGAGAGAGAGAGAGGTGTAGAAAGGTAGAGAGAGACAAAGAGAGAGAGACAAAGAGAGAGAGACAAAGTGAGAGAGAGAGAGACAAAGAGACAAAGTGAGAGAGAGAGAGAGACAGACAGAGAGAGAGAGAGACAGACAGGACAGAGAGAGAGAGAGACAGACAGAGAGACAGACAGAGAGAGAGAGAGAGAGAGAGAGAGAGAGAGAGAGAGAGAGAGAGAGAGAGATGGGTAAACCACTTCTCCAATCTTTTTGGCTCTATAACAAAGAATAAAGAGCCAAAACATATACATTATCAAATACAGATCTTAGAATCAACTATTAAAGACTACCAGAACCCACTGGATTCTCCAATTACATTGAATGAGTTACAGGACAAAATAAAAACCCTCCAACCCAAAAAGGCCTGTGGTATTGATGGTATCCTCAATGAAATGATCAAATATACAGACAACAAATTCCAATTGGCTATACTAAAACTCTTTAACATCATCCTTAGCTCTGGCATCTTGTCAAAATGTCAAATTGGCTTTTTACCAAATTACCGTACAAGAGACCATGTATTCACGCTGCACACCCTAATTGACAACCAAACAAACCAAAACAAAGGCAAAGTCTTCTCATGCTTTGTTGATTTCAAAAAAGATTTTGAATCAATTTTGCATGATGGTCTGCTATACAAACTGATGGAAAGTTGTGTTGGGGGTAAAACATACAACATTATACAATCCATGTACACAAACAAGTGTGATGTTAAAATAGGCAAAAAACACACAAATTTCTTCACACAGGGTCGTGGGGTTAGACAAGGATGCAGCTTAAGCCCCACCATCTTCAACATATATATCAACGAATTGGCGCGGGCACTAGAAAAGTCTGCAGCACCCGGCCTCACCCTACTAGAATCCGAAGTCAAATGTCTGCTGTTTGCTGATGATCTGGTGCTTCTGTCACCAACCAAGGAGGGCCTACAGCAGCACCTAGATCTTATGCACAGATTCTGTCAGACCTGGGGCCTGACAGACCAAAATAATGGTGTTCCAAAAAAGGTCCAGTCACCAGGACCACAAATACAAATTTCATTGAGACACTGTTGCCCTAGAGCACACAAAAACCTATACATACCTTGGCCTAAACATTAGCGCCACAGGTAACTTCCACAAAGCTGTGAACGATCTGAGAGACAATTGCAAGAAGGGCATTCTATGCCATCAAAAGGAACATACATTTCAACATACCAATTAGAATTTGGCTAAAAATACTTGAATCAGTCATAGAGCCCATTGCCCTTTATGGTTGTGAGGTCTGGGGTCCGCTCACCAACCACGAATTCACAAAATGGGACAAACACCAAATTGAGACTCTGCATGCAGAATTCTGCAAAAATATCCTCCGTGTACAACGTAGAACAACAAATAATGCATGCAGAGCAGAATTAGGCCGATACCCACTAATTATCAAAATTCAGAAAAGAGCCGTTCAATTCTACAACCAGCTAAAAGGAAGTGATTCCCAAACCTTCCATAACAAAGCCATCACCTACAGAGAGACAAACCTGGAGAAGAGTCACCTAAGCAAGCTGTTCCTGGGGCTCTGTTCACAAACACACCCCACAGAGCCCCAGGACAACAGCACAATTAGACATAACCAAATCATGAGAAAACAAAAAGATAATTACTTGACACATTGGAAAGACTTAGTGAGCATAGCCTTGCTATTGAGAAAGGCCGCCGTAGGCAGACATGGCTCTCAAGAGGCTATGTGCTCACTGCCCATAAAATGAGGTGGAAACTGAGCTGCACTTCCTAACCTCCTGCCCAATGTATGACCATATTAGAGATACATATTTCCCTCAGATTACACAGATCCACAAAGAATTCGAAAACAAATCCAATTTTGAAAAACTCCCATATCTACTGGGTGAAATACCACAGTGTGACATCACAGCAGCAAGATTTGTGACCTCTTGCCACGAGAAAAGGGCAACCAGTGAAGAACACACACCATTGTAAATACAACCCATATTTATGCTTATTTACTTTATCTTGTGTCCTTTAACGTTTGTACATTGTTAAAACACTGTATATATATATATATATATATATATATATATATATATATATATATATATATATATATATATATATATATATATAATATGACATTTGTAATGTCTTTATTGTTTTGAAACTTCTGTATGTGTAATGTTTACTGTTAATTTTCGTTTATTTCACTTTATATATTCACTTTATATATTATCTACCTCACTTGCTTTGGCAATGTTAACACATGAGTCCCATGCCAATAAAGCCCTTGAATTATGTACATATTCTTTATCCCCTTACACTGTGTATAAGACAGTAGTTTAGGAATTGTTAGTTAGATTACTTGTTGGTTATTACTGCATTGTCGGAACTAGAAGCACAAACATTTCGCTACACTCGCATTAACATCTGCTAACCATGTGTATGTGACAAATAACATTTGATTTGATTTGCTTTTGATTTGGAATTGAATTAAATTGAGAGAGACCAAGAGAGAGAGAGAGCCAGACAAATGACTATAGTCCAAGTTCCTGTATATAGTTACATACTACAGTATAGTTCCTGTATATAGCTACATACTACAGTATAGTTCCTGTATATAGTTACATACTACAGTATAGTTCCTGTATATAGCTACATACTACAGTATAGTTCCTGTATATAGCAACATACTACAGTATAGTTCCTGTATATAGCTACATACTACAGTATAGTTCCTGTATATAGCTACATACTACAGTACAGTTACTGTATATAGCTCCATACTACAGTATAGTTCCTGTATATAGCTACATACTACACTATAGTTCCTGTATATAGCTACATACTACACTACAGTTCCTGTATATAGCTACATACTACAGTATAGTTCCTGTATATAGCTACATACTACAGTATAGTTCCTGTATATAGCTACATACTACAGTATAGTTCCTGTATATAGCTACATACTACAGTATAGTTCCTGTATATAGCTACATACTACACTATAGTTCCTGTATATAGCTACATACTACAGTATAGTTCCTGTATATAGCTACATACTACAGTATAGTTCCTGTATATAGCTACATACTACAGTATAGTTCCTGTATATAGCTACATACTACAGTATAGTTCCTGTATATAGCTACATACTACAGTATAGTTCCTGTATATAGCTACATACTACAGTATAGTTCCTGTATATAGCTACATACTACACTATAGTTCCTGTATATAGCTACATACTACACTATAGTTCCTGTATATAGCTACATACTACAGTATAGTTCCTGTATATAGCTACATACTACAGTATAGTTCCTGTATATAGCTACATACTACAGTATAGTTCCTGTATATAGCTACATACTACAGTATAGTTCCTGTATATAGCTACATACTACAGTATTGACTACAGAAGGCTGAAATGGTGCTGGGTGATGAAATGATGAAATCTGGTGTGAAAATAAGAAATGGCTTTGAAAGGGTTGGAGTGGAGAGACATCTCTAATCCTGGACTGGCTTATTACATTATCACTCCACTATCTCTCTCTGGTTCTCACTCTACTATCTCTCTCTGGTTCTCCCTCTATCACTCCACTATCTCTCTCTGGTTCTCCCTCTATCACTCTACTATCTCTCTCTGGTTCTCCCTCTATTACTCTGGTTCTCCCTCTATCACTCTACTGTATCTCTCTAGTTCTCCCTCTATCCCTCTACTATCTCTCCTGGTTCTCCCTCTATCACTCCACTATCTCTCTCTGGTTCTCCCTCTATCCCTCTACTATCTCTGGTTCTCCCTCCATCACTCTACTATCTCTCTCTGCTTCTCCCTCTATCACTCTACTATCTCTCTCTGGTTCTCCCTCTATCACTACTGTATCTCTCTGGTTCTCCCTCTATCACTCTACTATCTCTCTCTGGTTCTCCCTCTATCACTACTGTATCTCTCTGGTTCTCCCTCCATCACTCTACTATCTCTCTCTGCTTCTCCCTCTATCACTCTACTATCTCTCTCTGGTTCTCCCTCTATCACTACTGTATCTCTCTGGTTCTCCCTCTATCCCTCTACTATCTCTCCTGGTTCTCCCTCTATCACTCCACTATCTCTCTCTGGTTCTCCCTCTATCACTCTACTATCTCTGGTTCTCCCTCCATCACTCTACTATCTTTCTCTGGTTCTCCCTCCATCACTCTAGTATCTCTCTCTGGTTCTCCTTCTATCACTCTACTGTCTCTCTCTGGTTCTCCCTCTATCACTCTACTATCTCTCTCTGGTTCTCCCTCTATCACTCTACTATCTCTCTCTGGTTCTCCCTCTATCACTCTCTCCTTTTCTCTTTGTCCATTGTTCTCTTTCTCCCCCTCCCCCGTCTCTCTCTCTCTCTGTCTCTCTCTCTGTCTCTCTCTCTCTCTCTCTCTCTCTCTCTCTGTCTCTCTCTCTCTCTGTCTCTCTGTCTCTCTCTTCTCTGTCTCTCTCTGTCTCTCTCCTCTCTGTCTCTCTCTGTCTCTCTCTGTCTGTCTCTGTCTGTCTCTCTCCTCTCTGTCTCTCTCCTCTCTGTCTCTCTCCTCTCTGTCTCTCTCCTCTCTGTCTCTCTCTGTCTCTCTGTCTCTCTCTGTCTCTCTGTCTCTCTCTGTCTCTCTCCTCTCTGTCTCTCTCCTCTCTGTCTCTCTCCTCTCTGTCTCTCTCCTCTCTGTCTTTCTCCTCCCTGTCTCTCTCTCTCTCTCTCTGTCTCTCTCTCTCCCTGTCTCTCTATCTCCCTGTCTCTCTCTCTCTCTCTCTCTCTCTCTCTCTCTGTCTCTCTCCTCTCTGTTTCTCTCTCTCTCTCTCTGTTTCTCTCTCAAAGTGTGACTGTATCACCCAGTATATAGAGCTCTCAGAAATAGAAAATGGAAATTCCATTTAACTAAGTGTCCGTGTCAGAGTCTCACTAATGCTTCAACATGCACATGAATCGGAAACAGAGATGCACACGCACACACCTTCCAATTACAATCACGCCATCAAAACAAGTGCCGAAAACAAACAATAATTTGCCATTATTACAAACAGCTGTTGAGAGAGAGATGTGAGGATGGCATCACCTCCTCCTCTCCCTCACCCCCTCCCCCTCTCTCCCACCACCCTCTCTACCTCCCTGTCATCCTCCTTTCCCACCTCTCTGTTCTCCTGTCTCCAGGGAGGTGTGGAGGTGATATATGGAGCTCTACTGATCTGACGACTCAGCACAAGAGGAGAGTGAGAGCGAGAGACGAGAGGAGAGTGAGAGCGAGAGGAAGAGAAGAAGGAGA